>NC_056442.1:26431802-26526802 GCF_018296145.1 Oncorhynchus tshawytscha
ACATCGTGGCAGTATGTTGTTTCACGAGGACATCGTGGCAGTATGCTGTTTTACCAGGACATCGTGGCAGTATGTTGTTTTACGAGGACATCTCATTTACTTGTGGAGAGTCAATCTGATCTGACGTGCTGGACAACATTCATGCTCCAGTACATCAAAATGGAGAAGATGTGAAGGACATGAAGCCGGAGTCAGTCACTGCTAATGTGATAAACTGGAGGGGATATGACATAGCAGTCGGTCGTAATATGATGAAACGGATCAGAATGGGACAATGTGAGCATGATTAATTGGGAAGGAATTGGCATCAGTGTCCGTGTAGATTGGAGCCAGGCTCTCAGTATATCACCTAAGAACCTGATTCCACGCTGAGCCCAGCACTGGGCCCCAATTCAAAAAGGGGCAGATATAGGACCAGGTCCCAACTGTCCATAATACTATTATTCTCTGAGATGCTTTATGTATACGGGGTGGGGACAGTGAATGACTTTGGGTTGACTGTTTGGGTGAGTGGGTAGTAATAAGAGTGTATTGGAACACCTGGGATGACTCACGGCATGTATCCCAAATGCCACCCTATTCAATTCAAGGGGATTTAACCCTATTCTCTATTTAGTGCACTACCTTTGACCATAGGGCTGTGATCAAAAGTAGTGTACTATATAGGGAATAGTGTGCCATTTGGAAAACAACCATGATGTCTCAGATCATCTCTACATCTCCTGCAGGTTCCCAGGGCTCAGGGCCAACACCATGGCATGGGAAGGAACACTTTACCCACTGTGAGCCAGGCTGCCTTGACACAGCCAACAGAAACACATAGAGACATACTGTCCTGTTGTTCAGCCAGGATCTGACACAGCCAACAGAAACACATAGAGACATACTGTCCTGTTGTTCAGCCAGGATCTGACACAGCCAACAGAAACACATAGAGACATACTGTCCTGTTGTTCAGCCAGGATCTCACACAGCCTCAGATCTCACACTACTGCAACACCTAGCCAATCATAGATCTTCTCCTCATCACCTACCCATCTTCCCATCCTCCCCCCTCTCTCTTTGCAGGTGTTTACAGTGACAACAGCCATGGACCGTTGAGGCACCACACTCATCCCTCGCCACCCTGCAGGCAAGACCAAACAGCTTCATTACTGAACAGCCACCTCCGGTTCAAACACAGTGGGATGCTCTGGGAACCAGCCAACCAGCTGTGCATGCATAAACACTCAGACACATACAATCATATACAGTGTGCACACGCAGACACTCTGGAACACACATGCAAATACGTATTCACGTACAAACAAACACACACACACGCACACTATGACATACAAATGCTGAGCAGCACTCACTGTTCATCCACCTGATGTCTCCCATTGTTTTTCAAATCATTGCCATTGGGATATGCTCTCCAGTAAACCATTTACAATGAGATTACATCACGTGTGAATGCATTTGATGGCACAATAAACCATTTAGGGACATAAAGATTTAACATAATCTACTATATATCAGCCAGGACAAGCAACAAATCCCTTTATTGCTATCATAAATGCAGAGCCACATCTGACACTTCTAAGGCTGGGGAGGCTGGTGGGAGATGGGGAGGATGATCTGATTATGTGACACAGGGGGGCTACAATGTCACTTATGTCAACTTTACAACCCAACACTTCGGTGTCTCTCTCTCTTTTCTCCCTAGAGTATGTGACTGAATCCCAAATTCCACTCTATTCCCTATAGAGTGCACTACTTCTGACCAGGGCTGTATTCTGCCCTCTGGCTAGTGAGAAGCTGCTAAACAGAAGGGCCATCCAGCCTGCACGGCCGGAGGATCTCTCAGTACCATCTATCCTCCACCGAACGCACTGCTGTAATTAAGCATCCCCTCCACAAAATCTAATACCCTGCGCTTATCAAAAATCCCACCGCTGCCACCAACGTCTCACCTAATCACACACCGTGACTTGTCGGCTCCTCAAACCTGAGTCTCAGCTTTGCCACACACTTATTGACCTCCAATAAATCCTTCCCTGTGGTTGTGCTCTTCATTGACTGCACTGAAGCTCCTCTGTCATTTCAAAGTCTGGGGTTATGCCTCGTAAGAATATCAACTGCGCCGTGTCACGTTCATCACTGCTCTCATCCAGGGCCAAGGAGAAATCGGTGAAATGCTTTACCTTGTCTTTCAACTGTTGTTCCACATTCTCTGCGATGTCCTCAACACGTCGTGTCACTGTTCGTCTTGACAGGGAAACATTTTCAAACAGCTCTTTCTTTTCGGGGCAAAGTATTGCTGGAGAGTCAATTAAACATTCTTTAATGAATTCGCCCTCAACGAATGGCTTGCTATGTTTAGGACTTTTGTGGGACAGTACATAGCTAGTTCACGCAATTCTGTTGTTTGCTGACGAAGCAACTCTTTCGATGCACTTGCCCTCTGCTCAGAAGACATTCCTATATTTCTCTGCACGCTTCGTCTGGAAGTGTTAGCTTTGGAAGTGTTGTCTTTGCACACAACTTCCCCTGATACCTAAACAAATAAATAATTCGATGTCCACTCTTGCTGGAACACCATACATCCATTGCCTACTTTCGTTTTCTTTGAAAAACTCAATTTTGCCCAATTTCTAGGCTACTATTTGTAACTGTGACGAAAATTGTCAGCCTGTCAGTTACTGTCTGTCGTCGTGCAGTTGTTATTTATATGTGCCTTCAAAATAAATGTCCCACAAGCAGTGAGAGTTAAATCATTACACAAAAGTGAGAATTAATTGAGTGTTTAATTTGAATAACAGATACGTTTTTCAAAACTTTACTATCGCAAATTCTTTATGTGATCTGAGCATGATTCCGCGGGCCGTATTGAATCAGGTCACGGGCCACATACGGTCCCCGGTACGGTGTTTGCCCAGGCCTGGTCGACAGACTACGTTACAGTGCTGCAGGTCAGAGTGATGGAGGGGAGGATGGGGGCTATTCAAAACAGCAGTCAATGCATGACCCGAGGAACACTTGAACTTTGGGAGGCCTCATAGAACAGGCAGAATAACTGGAAAAGAGAGAGGCAAAAAGGGCAAATTAAGGGGAAAATTACCATGCAGAGAGCTTTATCCACTTAGGACAGAGAGGCAGAAGAGAAGAGATGAGTAGAGAGGGGGAGTGATACAGCCAGAGGGAATGAATCCAATAGAGAAGAGAAGAGGAGCCTTAACAATCAGAGAATGAAAAGAAATAACCAAGACAGAACCATTTATAAAGGAGAAAAGAAAGAAAACACAGAAAGGGAAAGAAATAGCTTTGAGAAAAAGACAGAGAGAGAGAGAGAGAGAGAGAGAGAGAGAGAGAGAGAGAATAGGGAGGAAATAGAGAGAGAATGAACAGAGCATCTCCCAGGCAGAATGGAGATGATTGTGTATCACCCTAGTTAAGTGGGGCTAAAGAGACCTTGTCTTCGTCATCCCCACAGTTGTGACCTTATGAGGCAGTGCTCAGCGAACAGCCTCATTCATGTGCACACACACACCCACACCCACACCCATACACACACACACACACATAGTGCATTCAGAAAGTATTCAGGCCTCTTGACTTTTTCCACACTTTGTTATGTTACAGTCTTATTCTAAAATTGATTAAATAAAAATAAATCCCCATTAATCTACACACAATATCCCATAAAGACTAAGCAAAAACACGTTTTTAGAAATGGTTGCAAATTTATAATACATAAGTATTCAGACCCTTTGCTATGAGAATCGAAATTGAGCTCAAGTGCATCCTGTTTCCATTGATCATCCTTGAGATGTTTCTGCAACTTGACTGGAGTCCATATGTGGTAAATTAAATTGGTTGGACATGATTTGGAAAGGCACACACCTGTCTATGTAAGGTCCCACAGTTGACAGTGCATGTCAGAGCAAAAACCAAGCCATGATGTCGAAGGAATTGTCAATAGAGCTCCGAGACAGGATTGTGTCAAGGCACAGATCTGGGGAAGGGTACAAAAACATTTCTGCAGCATTGAAGGTCCCCAAGAACATAGTGGCCTACATAATTTTTAAATGGAAGAAGTTTGGAACCACCAAGACAGAAGCCTCAGTAAAAGGCACATGACAGCCCGAATGGAGTTTTCCAAAAGGCAGCTAAAGACTCTCAGACCATGAAAAACAAGATTCTCTGGTCTGATGAAGTGTCACATTTGGAGGAAACCTTGCACCATCCCTACGGTGAAGCATGGTGGTGGCAGCATCATGCTGTGGGGATGTTTTTCAGCAGCAGGGACTGGGAGAGTAGTCAGGATCGAGGGAAAGATCTGAAAGTTCTGAGTAAAGTTCTGAGTAAAGGGTCTGAATACTTATGTAAATGTGACATTTCATTTTTTTTTTGTAATACAGTACCTGTCAAAAGTTTGGACACACCTACTCATTCAAGGGTTTTTCATTATTTTTTACTATTTTCTACAATATAGAATAATAGTGAAGACATCCAAACTATGAAATAACACATATGGAATCATTTAGTAACCAAAAAGGTGTTAAATAAATCAAAATATATTTTTGATTTGAGATTCTTCAAAGTAGCCATCCTGTGCCTTGATGTTAACTTTACACACTCTTGGCATTCTCTCAACCAGCTTCATGTGGTAGTCACCTGGAATGCACATGGAATGCATTTCAATTAACACGTGTGCCTTGTTAAAAGTGAATTTTTTGAATTTATTTCCTTCTTAATGCGTTTCAGCCAATCAATTGTGTTGTGACAAGGTAGGGGTGGTATACAGAAGATGGTCTTTTCCCAAATATGTCTAAGTCCATATTATGGCAGGAACAGCTCAAATAAGCAAAGGGAAAGGACAGTCCATCAATACTTTTCATCAAGACAAGAAGGTCAGACAATGAAAAAAATTCAACAACTTTTACATTTTCTTCAACTGCAGTCGCAAAAACCATCAAGCGCTATGATAAAACTGGCTCTCATGAGGACCGCCACAGGAAAGTGTAACGTTGGTATGATGAGATTCGGGAGACAGGAGCAGGAATGCATAATAGTTTTTTTTATTATACCCCAAATTACGGTGTTCCGTGTAAAGGCACAGGGACGAAGACCAAACAAACACTATAAAAAATACAGGGTAGAAACCCAAACAAAAGGAGTACCTTGAATAAATAACTCAAGCGCACAATGATTAACATACGGGACGAGACCCGTAATCATCTGCGCAATCCACAATGGCACGAAAGCCCAAAACACACAGCACAGGTACTCACACGCACCAATGGACATTGTAACAATAATGGACAGCCCAATGGAAACCAAAGGGCACACTTATACAAGTACTAATCAGTGGGAATAGGGGACAGGTGTATGTAATGAAAGTTCCGGAGGGATCCGTGACAGAAAGGAAAACCCAGAGTCACCTCTGCTGCACGGGGTGAGTTCATTAGAGTTACCAGGCGTTTGAGCCAATCAGTTGTGTTGTGACAAGGTAGGGGTGGTATCCAGAAGATGGCCTTATTTGGTAAAAGACCAAGTCAATATTATGGCAAGAGCAGCTCAAATAAGCAAAGAGAAATGACAGTCCATCAATACTTTAAGTGTCAGAGTATATCTAAAAGATAGCGAAGGAGTCAGGCGCAGGACACAGGTAAGAGTAACAATCACTGATTTACTCAATCCAAAACGTAACAAAATCCCGTTCCAAACAAGGACAAAACAGGACTCAAAATACAACACACCGGAATACACGAAAGACAATCACGCACAAAACAGAAAGGGAAACCAGAAGGTTAATTAAGGAACATAATCATGAGATGGGAACCAGGTGTGTAAACAGACAAAACAAAAGAAAAAATGAAACATGGATTGGTGACGTCGACCGCCGCCCGAACAAGGAGAGGGAACAACTTCGGTGGAAGTCGTGACATTAAGACATCAAGCACTATAAATAAACTGCCTCTTATGAGGCCTGTCACAAGAAAGGCAGACCCAGAGTTCCCTCTGCTGCAGAGGATAAATTCATTAGAATTAACTGCACCTCAGATTGCAGCCCAATCTGCTTCACAGAGTTCAAGTAACAGACACATCTCAACAGCAACTGTTCAGAAGAGATTGCGTGAATCAGACCTTCATGGTCGAATTGCTGCAAAGAAACCTCTACTAAAGGACACCAATAAGAAGACGAGTTCCAACTGCCGTGTCTTTGTAAGATGCAGAGTAGGTGAACGGATTATCTCCGCATGTGTGGTTCCCACTGTGAAGCATGGAGGAGGAGCTATGATGGTGCTTTGCTGGGGACACTGTCAGTTTAATTGTTTTATTTAACCTTTATTTAATTAGGCAAGGCAGTTAATAACAAACTATTATTTACAATAACTGCCAACCCTGGCCAAACCCGGACGATGCTGAGCCAATTGTGCGCTGTCTTATGGGACTCCCAATCACAGCCAGATGTGATAAAGCCTGGATTCGAACCATGGACTGTACAGACACCTCTTGCACTGAGATACAGTGCCTTAGACTGCTGCGCCTCTCGGGAGCAAATGTATTTATTTCATGTAGAATTCAAGGCACATTTAACCAGCATGGCTACCGCAGTATTCTGCAGCGACCCCATCTGATTTGCGCTTAGTGGGACAATAATTTATTTTTCAACAGGACAATGACCCAACACACCTCCAGGCTGTCTAAGGGCTATTTGACCAAGAAGGAGAGTGATGGAGTGCTGCATCAGATGACCTAGCCTCCACAAACACCCGACCTCAACCTAATTGAGATGGTTTAGGATGAGTTGGACCGCAGAGTGAAGGAAAAGCAGCCAACAAGTGCTCAGCATATGTGGGAAATCCTTCAAGACTGTTGGAAAAGCATTCCAGGTGAAGCTGGTTGAGAGAATGCCAAGGGTGTGCAAAGCTGTCATCCAGGCAAAGGGTGGCTACTTTGAAGCTTCTCAAATAGAAAATATGTTTGTTTGTTTACCACTTTTTTGGTTACTACATGATTCCATATGTGTTATTTCATTGTTATTCTACAATGTAGAAAATAGTAAAAATAAAGAAAAACCCTTGAATGAGTAGGTGTGTCCAAACTTTTGATTGGTAATGTACATTTGCAAAAATGTCTAAAAACCTATTTTGTTTTGTCATTATGGGGTATTGTATATAGATTGATAAGAGAGAAAAAAAACTATTTAATCCATTTTAGAACAAGGTTGTAAAGTAACAAAATGTGGAAAACGTCAAGGGGTCTGAATACTTTCCGAATGCACTGTATAATGCCTCACGCACACATACTGAAAGTGCTATGCCAAGGTGACGTCTACCCATCTGCCCGATACAGTTACCCAGGGAGATGACAGAATCATCAACAGATTAAATCCTCATTACAGAGGCCTATCTCGCCTCGTCCCCGCTCGCTGCCACCTGTCAGCCAATCAGTAGCACGCGTCGCCTTCCCACTTAGGACCTAGCGACTGGTGCCCGGAGGGCCTCCTCACCCTCGCCAGACAGCGCTGCATCAAATGAGGCTATTACCATAGCAAAAACAAACACCACATATGGCTCCAAGTATAACTAGATATATGTATGCAGGGTCTGGGCCTCATAATGGCGAGAGAGAGAGAAGCTGAGTGGGCGGTGAGAGCAGGTTTCATGGCCAGACCTATAATCAAATAGAGGAGGAAGGTCGTACCTGAGGAAGAGGGCCCTAATTGGCACAAATAAGTGTGTGTGTGTGTGTGTGTGTGTGTGTGTGCGTGTGTGTGTTTGTGTGCCCAGCTGATGGCTGCATCTGGATGGCGGCAGCCCATGGACAGCACCCAGTATCGATAACACTTCCTGGCCGTGTGAAGAAAAGACAATGAGAAGTGTGTGTATGTGTGTGGTGTGTGTGTGTGTGTGAGAGCGATCCAACTAATAAAACAATAGAGCCCCATAACTGGTGTTGTGCTCAGTCATGAACCATTCACTCCTATATCCCCATCAATGAGTATTGGAGCATAGAATGCCATTCTTAAACTTCCAGCCACTGGAGAGGAGCTAAGCTGGATTTAAGAGATCTGTTTACCCAAGACCTGTTTGCCAAAACCAACTAGCTAATAGGTGAGGGCATCCTTAAGGGGGATTAGAATCAAGCGGCAACTAGGGTGCAGTATACAGCTGCCTGTATCCCACCGACCACCATCCTCTGTGAGGCAAAAACTTAAATAGCCTTTGGTCCACATGAACAACGCTTCAATCAATATGTACAGTGCCTTGCGAAAGTATTCGGCCCCCTTGAACTTTGCGACCTTTTGCCACATTTCAGGCTTCAAACATAAAGATATAAAACTGTATTTTTTTGTGAAGAATCAACAACAAGTGGGACACAATCATGAAGTGGAACGACATTTATAGGATATTTCAAACTTTTTTAACAAATCAAAAACTGAAAAATTGGGCGTGCAAAATTATTCAGCCCCTTTACTTTCAGTGCAGCAAACTCTCCCCAGAAGTTCAGTGAGGATCTCAGAATGATCCAATGTTGACCTAAATGACTAATGATGATAAATACAATCCACCTGTGTGTAATCAAGTCTCCGTATAAATGCACCTGCACTGTGATAGTCTCAGAGGTCCGTTAAAAGCGCAGAGAGCATCATGAAGAACAAGGAACACACCCGGCAGGTCCGAGATACTGTTGTGAAGAAGTTTAAAGCCGGATTTGGATACAAAAAGATTTCCCAAGCTTTAAACATCCCAAGGAGCACTGTGCAAGCGATAATATTGAAATGGAAGGAGTATCAGACCACTGCAAATCTACCAAGACCTGGCCGTCCCTCTAAACTTTCAGCTCATACAAGGAGAAGACTGATCAGAGATGCAGCCAAGAGGCCCATGATCACTCTGGATGAACTGCAGAGATCTACAGCTGAGGTGGGAGACTGTCCATAGGACAACAATCAGTCGTATATTGCACAAATCTGGCCTTTATGGAAGAGTGGCAAGAAGAAAGCCATTTCTTAAAGATATCCATAAAAAGTGTCATTTAAAGTTTGCCACAAGCCACCTGGGAGACACACCAAACATGTGGAAGAAGTTGCTCTGGTCAGATGAAACCAAAATTGAACTTTTTGGCAACAATGCAAAACGTTATGTTTGGCGTAAAAGCAACACAGCTCATCACCAGGAACACACCATCCCCACTGTCAAACATGGTGGTGGCAGCATCATGGTTTGGGCCTGCTTTTCTTCAGCAGGGACAGGGAAGATGGTTAAAATTGATGGGAAGATGGATGGAGCCAAATACAGGACCATTCTGGAAGAAAACCTGATGGAGTCTGCAAAAGACCTGAGACTGGGACGGAGATTTGTCTTCCAACAAGACAATGATCCAAAACATAAAGCAAAATCTACAATGGAATGGTTCAAAAATAAACATATCCAGGTGTTAGAATGGCCAAGTCAAAGTCCAGACCTGAATCCAATCGAGAATCTGTGGAAAGAACTGAAAACTGCTGTTCACAAATGCTCTCCATCCAACCTCACTGAGCTCGAGCTGTTTTGCAAGGAGGAATGGGAAAAAATTTCAGTCTCTCGATGTGCAAAACTGATAGAGACATACCCCAAGCGACTTACAGCTGTAATCGCAGCAAAAGGTGGCGCTACAAAGTATTAACTTAAGGGGGCTGAATAATTTTGCACGCCCAATTTTTCAGTTTTTGATTTGTTAAAAAAGTTTCAAATATCCAATAAATGTCGTTCTACTTCATGATTGTGTCCCACTTGTTGTTGATTTTTCATAAAAAAATACAGTTTTATATCTTTATGTTTGAAGCCTGAAATGTGGCAAAAGGTCACAAAGTTCAAGGGGGCCAAATAATTTCGCAAGGCACTGTACCTGCAATGGATGTGGGGAATAGATGGATGTGGGGAATAGATGGATGTGGGGAATAGAAATGGTAATTTCTGGGATAATGAGACTCAATGACACAGTCTCTATCATCTCACTGCAGACTGGGACAGTACAGACAAGAGCAACCTGCCCTCAACACCAGCCAGCAGACTCTCACTGAGTCTCATATAATAATATACAGTGCCTTCAGAAAGTATTCACACCCTAGAAATGTTTACAAATGAATTACAAATGAAAAGCTGAAATAAGTATTCAACCCATTTGATATGGCAAGCCTAAATAAGTCACATAATAAATAAGTTACATGGACTCAGTGTGCAATAATAGTGTTTAACATGATTTTTGAATGACTACCTCATCTCTGTGAATTTCAAACACGGATTCAACCACAAAAACCAGGGAGGTTTTCCAATGTTTCGCAAAGGGCACCTAGATGGGTAAAAATACCCCAAAAAAAGACATTGAATATTCTTTTGAGCATGGCGAAGTTATTCATTACACTTTAGATGGTGTATCAATACACCCTGTCACTACAAAGATACAGGAATCCTTCCTAACTCAGTTGCCGGAGACGAAGGAAATCGCTCAGGGATTTCACCATGAGGCCAATGGTGACTTTAAAACAGTTACAGAGTTTGTTTAGTGGCTGTGATTTGAGAAAACTGAGGATGGATAGAAAACATTGTAGTACTCCACAATACTAACCTAAATGACAGTAAAGAGAAGGCAGCCTGTACAGAATAAAAAATATTCCATAACATGCATCCTGTTTGCAGCAATGCACTAAAGTATTACTGCAAAAACATTTGCCAAAAAATAAGAATACATAAATTTAAAAAATGTGGCAAAGCAATTCACGTTTTGTCCTGAATTCAAAGTGTTGTGTTTGGGGCAAATCCAATCCAATACCACTGTCCATATTTTCAAGCATAATGGTGGATGCATCATGTTATGGGTATGCTGGTAATCATTAAGGACTGGGGAGTTTTTCAGGATAAAAATAAACAGAATGGAGCTAAGCACATGGAAAATCCTATAGGAAAACCTGGTTCAGTCTGCTTTCCAGCAGACACTGAGATTAATTCACATTTCAGCAGGACATTAACTGAAAACACAAGGCCAAATCTTGCTTACCAAGACGACAGTGAATGTTCCTGAGTGGCAGAGTTGCAGTTTTGATTTAAATCTACTTGTAAATCTATGGCAAGTCCTGAAATGGTTGTCTAGCAATGATAAACAACCAATTAGATAAAACTTGAAGAATTTAAAAAATAATAATGTGCTTATATTGCACTATCCAGGTGTGGAAAGCTCTTAAGAGTCTTATTCAGAAAAGACTCAAAGCTGTAATCACTGCCAAAGGTGCTTCTACAAAGACAGGGGTGTGAATATACTTATGTAAATGAGATATTTCTGCATTTCATTTTTAATACATTTGCAAAAATGTCTAAAAACATGTTTTCACTTTGTCATTATGGGGTAATGTGTGTAGATTGGTGAGAGAAAAAATATATATTTAATCCACTTTCAATTCAGGCTGTAACACAACAAACTGTGGAGCAACTCAAGAGTTATGAATACTTTCTGAAGGCACTGTATGCCATTTAGCAGTGCTTTTATCCAAAGAGACTAGCACACATTTCCGTATAGGTGGCCACAGCAGGAATCAAACCCACAACCCCGACAGTGCCATTCTCTAGCAACTAAGCCGTATAGGAGTAATAAATCAAGTAATAAAATGATGTGTACACATCAGGATAGAACTGTTACAGCATATATTTGAATGTGCTATGTTAAAGTATTACCGTATTTACTGTTTTTAAAGTGGATAATGTCTTGGACATGCAGTAGTATATAATACAACAGCAGCATTGACTATTGGTTCTCTCCCCTTGTTGTATTTCCCCTCTGTCTACATACAACACCCACTCAACCTGACTCCCCAGCACCAGACACCACCATCTCGAAAGGCCACAAGGTTGAGCAAGTAACAGTTGAACAAGTAGCACAGCTTCCTGTTTCCATGGCCGAAAAGATAATGTTTTGGTGGGGGTTGGGGGTGGGCATTTCTCCCCACTCTGCACCCCGACTTTCCACGGCTGTGCATGTGTCAATCTGGTTAAAACATGCTCTTTGACGGGATCGCCTTCTATTGACTACTGAGCTCTGGTTGACAGAGGAAGATGGAGATGAGAGAAGGAGTGGAGGAGGTTTTGTAATGGACTCTCCATGCTTCCTTCCTGAGTCCCTTTTTTAATCCCGCTCTTCTCTTCTACTTCTCTCCGTCTCTTTCTCTTGCCACATTTCATTAAGAAAGAAAGAGGAATACAGATCAAAAATGCACTGAAAGCTAATCCATAGGCAGGATGCAGCTCTCACACTCGTCCCCATATATATACACACTGCTCAGAAAAATAAAGGGAACACTAAAATAACACATCCTAGATCTGAATGAATGAAATATTCTTATTAAATACTTTTTTCTCTACATAGTTGAATGTGCTGACAACAAAATCACACAAAAATGATCAATGGAAATCAAATTTATCAACCCATGGAGGTCTGGATTTGGAGTCACACTCAAAATTAAAGTGGAAAACCACACCACAGGCTGATGCAACTTTGATGTAATGTCCTTAAAACAAGTCAAAATGAGGCTCAGTAGTGTGTGTGGCCTCCACGTGCCTGTATGACCTCCCTACAACGCCTGGGCATGCTCTTGATGAGGTGGCGGATGGTCTCCTGAGGGATCTCCTCCCAGACCTGGATTAAAGCATCCGCCAACTCCTGGACAGTCTGTGGTGCAACGTGGCATTGGTGGATGGAGCGAGAAATTATGTCCCAGATGTCCTCAATTGGATTCAGGTCTGGGGAACGGGCGGGCTAGTCCATAGCATCAATGCCTTCCTCTTGCAGGAACTGCTGATACACTCCAGCCACATGAAGTCTAGCATTGTCTTGCATTAGGAGGAACCCAGGGCCAACCGCACCAGCATACGGTCTCACAAGGGGTCTGAGGATCTCATCTCGGTACCTAATGGCAGTCAGGCTACCTCTGGCGACCACATGGAGGAAAGAAATGCCACCCCACACCATGACTGACCCACCGCCAAACCGGTCATGCTGGAGGATGTTGCAGACAGCAGAACGTTCTCCACGGCATCTCCAGGCTGTCACGTCTGTCACATGTGCTCAGTGTGAACCTGCTTTCATCTATGAAGAGCACAGGGCGCCAGTGGCGAATTTGCCAATCCTTGGTGTTCTCTGGCAAATGCCAAACATCCTGCACGGTGTTGGGCTGTAAGCACAACCCCCACCTGTGGACGTCGGGCCCTCATACCACCCTCATGGAGTCTGTTTCTGACAGTTTGAGCAGACACATGCACATTTGTGGCCTGCTGGAGGTCATTTTGCAGGGCTCTGGCAGTGTTCCTCCTGCTCAACCTTGCACAAAGGCGGAGGTAGCGGTCCTGCTGCTGGGTTGTTGCCCTCCTACGGCCTCCTCCACGTCTCCTGATGTATTGGCCTGTCTCCTAGTAGCGCTTCCATGCTCTGGACACTACGCTGACAGACACAGCAAACCTTCTTGCCACATCTCGCACTGATGTGCCATCCTGGATGAGCTGCACTACCTGAGCCACTTGTGTGGGTTGTTGACTCCGTCTCATGCTACCACTAGAGTGAAAGCACCGCCAGCATTCAAAAGTGACCAAAACATCAGCCAGGAAGCATAGGACAGGTGCCTAGTGGTTAGAGCATTGGACTAGTGACCGAAAGGTTGCAAGTTCAAATCCCCGAGCTGACAAGGTACAAAATCTGTCGTTCTGCCCCTGAACAGGCAGTTAACCCACTGTTCCTAGGCCGTCATTGAAAATAAGAATTTGTTCTTAACTGACTTGCCTAGTAAAATAAAGGTACAAAAAAAAAGGAACTGAGAAGTAGTCTGTGGTCCCCACTTGCAGAACCACTCCTTTATTGGGGGTGTCTTGCTAAATGCCTATAATTTCCACCTGTTGTCTATTCCATTTGCACAACAGCATGTGAAATCTATTGTCAATCAGTGTTGCTTCCTAAGCGGACAGTTTGATTTCACAGAAGTGTGATTGATTTGGAGTTACATTGTGTTGTTTAAGTGTTCCCTTTATTTATTTGAGCAGTATATATATATATATATATATATATATATATATATATATATATATACTATTTTATAGGTTTTCCTACACACACAGTGGGAAGAACAAGTATTTGATACACTGCCGATTTTGCAGGTTTTCCTATTTACAAAGCATGTAGAGGTCTCCACATGTCTACAAAGGCACCTGTCCACACACTCAATCATACAGACTCCAACCTCTCCACAATATAGATATATGTATATACATAGACCTGCACAAGGCTATGGGCTAAAGGATATATATATATAGAAGGCAACAATATACAATTATTAGAAAATGGAAGAAGTTCAAGATGATAATAACCCTCGGTCTGGGGCTCCATGCAAGATCTCATATGGGGCATCAATGATCATGAGGAGGTGAGGGATCAGCCCAGATATACACGGCAGGACCTGGTCAATGACCTGAAGAGATGGGACCACAGTCTCAAAGAAAACCATTAGTAACATATATACATATTACAATCCTATACATCCCCCTATACATATGTCCAGGCCCATCTATAGTTTATGATCCAGAGGAGGATATATATGGTCATATATCTATGAGACAAACATACATATATACATTTGGAGGAAGAATAGGATATACATATAGGGGGATACGACTGCACCGTATTGAGGGGAGGATGGATGGGGCCATGTATCGCAAGATCTTGGCCAACAACCTCCTTCCTCAGTAAGAGCATTGAAGATGGGTCGTGGATCGGTCTTCCAGCATGACAACGAGGGGCGGGGCGGCAGGGTAGCCTAGTGGTTAGAGCGTTGGACTAGTAACCGGAAGGTTGCAATTTCAAATCCCCGAGCTGACAATACAAATCTGTCGTTCTGCCCCTGAACAGGCAGTTAACTCACTGTTCCTAAGCCGCCATTGAAAATAAGAATTTGTTCTTAACTGATTGCCTATACATAGTCTCCAGACCTGAATATAGAAAATATATAGAGCTGAAATATATATACATACATACATGCATATACATATAAACATATCAAGAATACATATATATCTGTAATTGCAAACAAAGGTTTATATATACATACATACATACATACATACATACATACATACATACATACATACATACATACATACATACAACATACATACATAAAACAAATGATTTACTTTTAAAAAATTGCCTACAAAATACATACATACTTGTTCTCCCCATACATATATATATGAGAGAGAGAGAAAAGTAAAGAAGGAGTACAGTGATCTCAGAGAGAGAAAAGTAAAGAGGAGAGTGATCTGAGAGAGACGTGTGGCTGAATACGTGTGTGTGTGTATCTCAGGACTACGTCTCTATAGTGTGTGTATGTGTGAAATTAGAGCCAGCAGCAATTATGGGAGCTCAGTTTGCCCTGTTGAGTCTCTATATTTCGACAGCACAGAAAGAACATCTGAGTGAGTAAGGAGAATGAGAATGTGAGTCTTTGTTTACAGCTCTTCTCCTCTCCTCTTATGGTGTTGGGCACGTCTCTACAAACAGCCACACAGGAGGCAGACAAATCAAATCAGGCCGCATCCAGCGAACAGAGGCGGGCCAACACAATAACACTAAAAGAACACTGTTTCATCAAACACAGTGACACTCACAGAACATCAATGTGAGAGATAAAGCGAGTGTTCATCCTCCTCTTCTCTGTGCTCCACTTTTATTGATCTCTCCTCTTTCCTCTCTCTTTTCTATTCCCCAGGTACAGCCATGTTCGCCCGGCAACTGCATTTAAATAGAAATGAGCTGTGTGAATGGTTGGCTGGCCCACTCCCATTCACTCCCAATTGACTCAACAGACAGTGAGTACTAACGGTGTGGTGAGACACTCAGTAGTGAACACTGATTGTTATGACTCTACCAGCCATTGTTCATGTCACACCGGGACTTATCAGGCCCACTGCATCCAGGGGAGCATCATGGGAATAATAACTGTCATATCATTCTCAAACATCATGGAGGTGGAGAGTACAGTCATTTGAGATTGGTCAGGGGGTAGTTGGTTGCCCAGGGGGTAGTTGGTTATCAAGGGGGTAGTTGGTTGCCCAGGGGGTAGTTGGTTATCAAGGTGGTAGTTGGTTGTTCAGGGGTAGTTGGTTGTCAAGGGGGTAGTTGGTTGTCCAAGGGGTAGTTGGTTATCAAGGGGGTAGTTGGTTATCAAGGGGTAGTTGGATCCAGGGGTAGTTGGTTTCCCAGGGGTAGTTGGTTATCAAGGGGGTAGTTGGTTGTCCAGGGGGTAGTTGGTTATCAAGGGGTAGTTGGTTGTCAGGGGTAGTTGGTTATCAAGGGGTAGTTGGTTATCAAGGGGGTAGTTGGTTGTCCAGGGGTAGTTGGTTGTCAGGGGTAGTTGGTTGTCCAGGGGGTAGTTGGTTGTCAAGGGGTAGTTGGTTGTCAAGGGGGTAGTTGGTTGTCAAGGGGGTAGTTGGTTGTCCAGGGGGTAGTTGGATGTCCAGGGGGTAGTTGGTTTCCCAGGGGGTAGTTTAGGGGTAAATTGGTTCAGACAGAGGTTGGCACACAATGCAAATTGCTGCAATTAACAGTGCATCATTTATTTCTCTGTAGGCAGAATGGCAGCTAGTTTGGAATGATTCCTCCTGCCAGTATGTCCTCGATGCTTGACTGACATGAGCTATAATAATCCATCCCTGCCATCCCAGTGAAATACAATAGGACTTTGGATAATGTGAAAGAGAATGTGTCTCTGTGAGAAAGATCAACACTAGGAGAAATGACTGCTGTGGTACATTTTCAGTGGAAGCTGGGAGAAAAATAACACTCATTGGCAACCTAACTGAGGCAGAGATCCACCTCATTTATTTCTGCTAATTATTTCAGTCAGAGAGAGAGAACAGCTCTGGTGCCACTCTGTGTTTTCTATGACGTTTGTACCCCAAACACAATAGTGGGGTGTGTGCGTGTGCATGTGTGTGTGTGTGTGAGGGAAAGGGGTAAGGTGGATGAAGATGGGGGAATGGAAGAGATGTATGGTCAATGCTGTTAATTAATTACCCTGTTATCGGCCCTTAATCATTTCTACACTACATTATGTGATGTCAGTCCATGATGCAAGCAGTATCGTGTCTCATTAACAAAGCTTGAATGTGATTCTATACAGCACGTGTCATTGTGAGAGGCTATGAGTGTAATAGATGATGATGATTTGAAGGAGGATGAGGTACCCTGAACTAGTGTGACAGAACAATGTGGACTGTATGAGGCCATGATCGGAATATAGGAACACATATTGGTATTAACAACCAATTAAGTGACAGATTGGATCAGGGGTCCCAAAGCGCTGAGGGGAGCTAGCCAGCATCCTGCTGGGAGATCTTGGTTGCATTCCAAATGGCACCCTATTATCTATAATAGTTCCCTTCTTTTGACTGGGGCCCATATGGTTTAGTGCAGTGTATAGGGAATAGGGTGCCAATTGGAGCACAGGCTATCTCTATGCATGATCAATAATTAAGTGATCGTCAGACTGCACAGGCAGTCCTTCCTAATTCACACATTACAGAGGCAGTTTAATCTGCTGTTTGCGTAACAACATTTTATAGCGTGGGTTGGGAGGTTCTCTTTTATCCCTTCCTGGCACCATTACTATTTTGGAGTTTCTGACAGTGCAGGTCTAGATGAAAGCCCTAAAATGAAAGACTTGTCAGACAGCTGTAATAGGTTGGACACATAAGATTAGCATTTAATAGACATGGGGGAGAGGGAGAGGGAGAGAAAGAGCATGAGAGGGGGGGAAGGACAGGGAGGAAGATTGTGTGCGTGCGTTTTCATCATAGAGGAGTGAACAACAGCTCTACCTGAACACCTGTGAACACACCGATGCAAGCCCCACCTTTCGGCGAGAAACGGGGTGAGGAAGGATATGGACTACAGTAAGATGATGCAATATGAACAGTATCTTATCTTCAACCTATATCGTGAACAAACAGAGGGTTTCTCTTATTCTGTTCTGTTAAACTTCCTAATTCCAGGAATAGAGTGTCTGCTCGGCAGCAGCTCAATAATGAGTAACGGGCTAATTAGGCAGGTTGTTTATTACGTCTTAAAAGCTGCAGTATCTGATATCTGTGAGCTCAGCTGAGCACGGCTCTTTCCCTGAGAGGCAGCTCATCCAGTCAAAGGCAATAGCCTCTCTGGGCTGTTGAGATTATCGTTGTTTACGGCTGCTCGTACAGGTCCTTTTATAAAATAATCCTGATTTTGACCAATTACCCATATTAATTACGTCAGCTGGAGGATTCATTCACAGGGCCTCAGCTTGCTGGGTGTTGCGTGGCCGAGCCATGAGGGGTCTTGTCCTGCAGATGGTTCAGTACAGATAATGCAGGGATTTGCCTAGCTAGGCTAGCTAGCCAGCAGCCTTAGCCAAAGTCAGCACAAAAACAGAAGGAGAGAACGAATGGATGAATAGGCACCCCATGTCAGGTAATCTATGACAGTTTCAGTGTACTTAGTGGTCGAATCGAGGAAAAATAGAGGATGGAGAATGAGTAATGTTCTCTTCCTGGTGCTGCTAGCAAGGGGTACTGGATGGTGGCATGTATTCATGGATGCCAAGGGAAGCCAGGCTTCCCCAAAACATTTACCAAGAAAAGGAGAAGAAAAACATACACAATAATTTATCTTTCATCTCTCTGTGTTTCATACATTTCCTTCAATTCGTAACAGGCTGAATGTACTGTATTGCACCGGAGAAAGCATCCGAGCAAACGAAACAGCGCCCCTGTCTCAGTATGTGCACCGTATCTATCTGATGCCAAACTTCATTATTGACAGAATTTGGGGGGTATTGTTTCATCTCATTGTGTTGTTGTCCTCTGGTGGTTGACTAGCTAGCTGAAATTAGCCCTTTCCTAAATTATCCCATTGATGGAAATAGGAATTTGGACTTGTGGTGTTACTTAATTCTCTGTTCTTGCCAATGATTATAACGGTGATTCTGATCCAACCATATTGCCCCTCGCTTGATGGAATGAAAGTTCAAAATGTTGCTAGATGTAGTATATTAAGGTTAACTAGCTAGCCTGGCGTATCGTTGCCCATGAAAGGAAGTTAGGCTAGCAGCAAGTATTTTAGCGTGTGTATTGTATGACATAGACCGTTTAGGGAACATGAAAGAGGAGGATGGCATTGGGTGAGTCAACATGTTTTTCTACCTCTACGCAAACACACACACACAGAAATCAGTAGCGGACACATCATATTTAGCTTACGTTGATTGGACTAAATCATTTTTGGTATCTTTTAGTTGTCACTGTATTAGCCTAAGCATAGGTGATTAGATGATGACATGTTGAAATGGTGCTGGAATAGTGGAGGCAGCACCTGTTTTAACTCTCTGTGGTTCTAAATCAATAGTTGTTTAGTAGTCCGAAAATGTAGAAAACATTAACTTGCTTGACTATGCTGTAGGTCATGTAACTGTTTGTTACTTGCAATATGCTTTGTGGACTTCATCGGACAGATGTTGTTTTCCGGTTTTGTAATCAAACAAATGTGTGCTTTAATTTATTCTGCCATTGTGTCTTCTTATTGTGTCAGCCTTAGGATATAGAGCAAACAACGCAATTATCACAACTCAACAAAAAAAATGTATTGGCTTCCCCAGTGATTTTTACGCACACACACACACACACACACACACACACACACACAAACTTTTCCTCTTTCTCTCTATTTTTTTTCTCAGTCTATCTCATGCTGATGCCACACAAAGAGACGTTAATTAAATCTTTCCATTTAATTGTTTTCGATCTCCTTTCATTTATTCGGTGTAATAAAACCTGCTGTCCGAAATCATCTGGCTGGGGCCAGAATAGAGCAATTAATCCCCACTGCAGTAGCAGTAAAAAAAAGAGTTGACCCTTCATATTCAGCAGGCGTGAGTACACTATATATTCGACAGCACATACAAATAAAGGAATCTTGGTTGAATTCAAATAAATCAGTATATCTGCAGATGAATTAATAAATGAATCATTCCTCATTAATTTACTCACACTCATTCGGTCATTTACTTATGTATTCATGCAGTGGTTCACATGCTTGACAAAGTCCATACAGTATGATACAACAACATGATAATCAGAAAGCCTGGACCCAGATACCAGCAAGACCTGAGGAGGAAGACATCTCATAGGGACTCCATTCGTAACACTTCACCAAACCTCCTACTCATTAGGCTTTAGCCACACAGACAGAAAGGCAATAACAATGGAAGTCAACTGTAGAAGAGTATAACAGTATAACAAATGGAGCCCTATTTCCTATATGATGCACTACTTGTGACCGGAGAAAAAGTAGTGCACAATATAGGGAATAGGGTGCCCTTTAGTACTTCAGCTAAGGCCAGTACGTAAATCGCTTTGGTACACCCAAGTTCAGTTCAGTAAATCTTTACTGTCCCTGGGAGACAATTAGAGTGCATCATAAGAGACACAAGATAAGCAGCTCAACCAACACACAGTGGCTTAGAGTTCCAACACAGTTCTTCAGTCAGCATGCATGTGTGGTATTCAAAGCACTATCATTATCAACAGGATCATTCAAACATGCGATTGTACTTATTGGAGGTTATTCGTAAGGTCTAAATGGGGACTCATTGTGAACATTAACGATCACGGCCTCGGTGTACTGTACTTTTTACAGCTCAGCACTTAACACGGAAACCCTACATTTATACAAATACAGTCTAGCTAACCAAGTAGAAAATGGCCTCTTAGTTATACCATTATAATGTTCCCTCCCGTGTTCCTCTCTGTAAACTACAGTAGCACCAGGAAACCCCTGGCACTCCCCATATCCCCAGGTTGTCACTCTTAATGTTAGGCCATGGTCTGTGACAGAGGCGTGTGGGTATTTGAGGTATTTGCTGTGGCCCGGCGCGGTCCAGCACTCCTCCTGTCAGATCCTGTCACCACGTCCTCTTGTCCTGTTGGTCTACCGCTCCGAGGCACCCAGCTGCCCAACCCACCCTGTGTGTTGGTGTGTGTGTGTGTGTGTGTCACTCTGTGTCAGGCTGCACCACTCTCACACAAAGCCCAGAGACCTCAGCCCTGACAGCAAGGATTGGATGAACAAGAGAGAAAGAGAGAATGAGAAAAACAGGAAAAGAGAGGGTCTGGGAGATTGCACCGACACACTGATACAGACAACAACACCGTTTTCATTATCTCTCTCTCTCTCTCTCACACAAACACACACACCTACACGCACACAGTTTTCTTCACTTCCCTTGTTGTTCCTAACAACTTTTGCATTTCATACGATATACCTGGAGGGTGAGAGCTGTGCTCGAGCAACAGACAAAGTGAAAACAACAGAGAAACAGTGCTGCTGATCCCTCCCCCTGGAGAGTCACGACCGCCTCCACCTGTGTGCCTACGCTCCTGTTACCCCTCAAAGAGAATGAACATTCAGGAAGTCAGGCTGACAGGACATGCTCTCTCTCTCTCTCTCAGACTGCATGCATTATGCCTCAGTGAGAACCATGGTTGTCAGGACTCATCCTGGGCTGACAGACACACCGCTTAGCCAGGTACTGTAGCTGTACTGAATAGGGTGCATTGGTTTAGAGCTAACTTAGCGTTAGGTGTAACATTGGATAAGGCACAGTATCTACAGTTGAAGTCGGAAGTTCACATACACTTAGTTTGGCGTCAACAAAACTTGTTTTTCAACCACTCCACACATTTCTTGTTAACAAACTATAGTTCTGGTAAGTCCGTTAGGACATCTGCTTTGTGCATGACACAAGTCATTTTTCCAACAATTGTTTATAGACAGATTATTTCACTTATAGTTGTCACGTTCTGACCTTTATTTCCTTATTTAGTATGGTCAGGGCGTGAGTTGGGGTATGCAGTCTCTTTGTTTTTCTATGTTGGTTTTTGTGTTCAGCCAAGTATGGTTCTCAATCAGAGGCAGGTGTCATTAGTTGTCTCTGATTGAGAATCATACTTGGGTAGCCTGGGTTTCACTGTTGGTTTGTGGGTGCTTGTTTCCGTGTGAGTGTTTGTCGCAACACGGTACTGTTTCGGTTTTCATCACATCGTTTATTGTTTTGTATTTCAGTGTTCAGTTCGTTTTTAATAAATCGTCATGAACACTTACCACGCTGCATCTTGGTCCGATCCTTACTCCTCTTCAGACGAAGAGGAAATCTGCCGTTACAATAGTTCACTGTATCACAATTCCAGTGGATCAGAAGTTTACATACACTGAGTTGACTGTGCTTTTGGAAAATTCCAGAAAAGGATGTCATGGCTTTAGAAGCTTCTGATAGGCTGATTGACATAATTTGAGTCAATTGGAGGTGGACCTGTGGATGTATTTCAAGGCCTACCTTCAAACTCAGTGCCTCTTGCTTGACATCATGGGAAAATCAAAATAAATCAGCCAAGACCTCAGAAAGAAAATTGTAGACCTCCACAAGTCTGGTTCATCCTTGGGGACAATTTCCAAATCGCCTGAAGGTACCACGTTCATCTGTACAAACAACAGTATGCAAGTATAAACGCCATGGGACCACACAGCCGTCATACCAGTCAGGAAGGAGACACATTCTGTCTCCTAGATATGAATGTACTTTGGTGCAAAAAGTGCAAATCAATCCCAGAAAAACAGCAAAGGACCTTGTGAAGATGCTGGAGGAAACAGGTACAAAAGTGTCAATATCAACAGTAAAACAAGTCCTATTTTGACATAACCTGAAAGGCAACTTAGCAAGGAAGAAGCCACGGCTCCAAAAGCGCCATAACAAAGCCAGACTACGGTTTGCAACTGCACATGGGGACAAAGATCGTACTTTTTGGAAAAATGGCCTCTGGTCTGATGAAACAAAAATGGAACTGTTTGGCCATAATGACCATCATTATGTTTGGAGGAAAAAGGGGGAGGCTTGCAAGCCGAAGAACAGGCAGCATCATGTTGCGGAGGTGCTTTGCTGCATGAGGGACTGGTGCACTTCACAAAATAGATGGTATCATGAGGTAGGAAAATTATGTGGATATATTGAAGCAACATCTCAAGACATCAGTCAGGAAGTTAAAGCTTGGTTGCAAATGGGTCTTCCAAATGGACAATGACCCCAAGCATACTTTCAAATTTGTGGCAAAATGGCTTAAGGACAACAAAGTCAAGGTATTCAAGTGGCCATCACAAAGCCCTGACCTCAATCATATAGAAAATGTGTGGGCAGAACGGAAAAAGCGTGTGCGAGCAAAAGGCCTACAAACCTGACTCAGTTACACCAGCTATGTCAAGAGGAATGGGCCAAAATTAACCCAACTTATTGTGGGAAGCTTGTGGAAGGCTACCCGAAACATTTGACCCAAGTTAAACAATTTAAAGGCAATGCTACCAAAAACTAATTGAGTGTATGTAAACTTCTGACCCACTGGGAATGTAATGAAAGAAATAAAAGCTGACATAAATCATTCTCTCTACTATTCTTCTGACATTTCACATTCTTTAAATAAAGTTGTGAAAAAAAAGGAATTTTTACTATGATTAAATGTCAGGAATTGTGAATAACTGAGTTTAAATGTATTTGGCGAAGGTGTATGTAAACTTCCGACTTCAACTGTATTTCACTGGTCTGTTATGACCATAGAGCATGTGAGGAGGAGGAAACAGTAGTGACTGTCACCCCAGAACATCCTGACCACCTATAATGCTAGGAGCAGTGAGAGTGGGGGAGGAGGTGTCTGTGCCTCTGAGGTCTGTGTGAGGACCAGAGAGGATTATGGCTTCTTCCAATAGATCTGAAAAAGAGCTGGAGTCAAGGCCACTCCTGCTCTCCTCTCCTCCCTCACCTCTTCCCTCGTTCTTCATCCACTTATCCTCAGTTCTCATTAGGTAGCTGACTGGATGACAGAGCTAACTGCCATGCTAACTGACTGAGGCAGCCAGAGCAACAAAGTGTTAAACAGCAAAATCATCCAGGCAGAGAGATAACAGCCTAGACTGACACAAAGCTACAGGCTACGTAGAGAGAGAAAACAAAACACTCGCTCACGTTTAGAAAAAGAGAGCACCCTGTGTGTGTGTGTGTGTGTGTGTGTGTGTGTGTGTGTGTGTGTGTGTGTGTGTGTGTGTGTGTGCGTGCGTGCGTGCGTGTGTGTGTGTGCGTGTGTGTGTGCGCGTGTGTGCATAGGCTGAGGTTAGCCCTGTCACAACTACTGAATAATAGGCCCTGTGACTTTGTGCCAACGGACCAACAGTAACAATGAGAGCTGCACCACCCTGCCTAGAGCTGAGCTAACCGACTGTCCACCGACGGCCCTCTGCTCTCAAAAACAAACCCCGCTAACACAGCCAACGCACGCAGGCAGGGGATTGACTCTCTATCATCCACACAGAAGGTATCCCAAGGGCTGGCTGCATGCTGACGGATAAGCACACAGCTCTGACATATGCAAACGCAATTTGTAGAGATCCAGAGATCTGGATGAAAATACTGCACGAAAGCACATGAAAGCTGGTTAGATGTAAATCAACATGTCACGTAACGACTCCTCGGATTAGACTGAGACTTCACACAAGAGTGCTAAGAGTTAAAGAAAAATGGGACGTGAAATCTCGACGCATGAGATCAGCTTCTTATATCAGAAAAATATCAATTAAGAGAGAGTCAAAAAGCCACCTGCAGGAAATCTCTGAGTGGCTGATGGGAGAGGAAATTCAGCTGCATCTAGAACGCTAAGCTGTGTTCTTTACCCTCCAACACACATGTCCATCATTGAGACAGCAGCCTGTTTGCATTTTGCCTCTGCCAATTCAAGGGTCAATGTGTGGATTGGAACGGAGTGTGGTGGAGATTCAGCAGCTCTGAATCTTATTACACAGGACAGATTGATAAAGATCTGATGGAGCCTAAGACAGAGAGAGACAGAGACAGAGACGGAGACGGAGACAGTGAGGGAGACAGAGAGGGAGAGAGGAGAGGAGAGAGAGAGAGAGGGAGAGGGAGAGAGGAGAGGGAGAGAGAGGGGAGAGAGAGAGAGAGAGAGAGGGAGAGAGAGAGAGAGAGGGAGAGGGAGAGAGAGAGGAAGAGAGAGAGAGGGAGAGAGATGAGAGGTGACTGCTGAGGGTGCGCACGATACGCACAGCAGAAACCGGAGCCCCTGCCTCGACGACAGCAGAACCGACCGATAGGGGACAGCTGGTACCATAGTGCTTGGATAACATCCATTGGGTGTGTGTGGGCGAGAGCAGTTGGGCACTTGGGCGTGTGTCCCGACTCCTTGGCTACCGTGTTCCCATGTGTATGACGAGCCATCACAGCAGGACTTGTGTTTCCCATGTGAGATATTCTACATGGATCTGTTAGGAGGAAGGATGTTAGGGTCAAGATGGAATCAAAACCAAGACCAATCCCTAGTTCCTCCAATCCCATAGGTACAGCATCAATACAGTGGACATAAAGACTATGATAAACACCTGTCACCAAGAGATGGGTCAGAACCACCTGGCATTTCATCTGACTACACCAGACCAAAAAGGATCACCAGAAATCAACTGAAAGAGAGGGTGAAAATGCAACATACCCAGAGAGGAAATCCCTGATCCCTGATTCTGGATTTGTACAGTAAAGCCCCAGAGTCCTTTTCACCCAAGGAGTCCAATGAGAAGACCAGCTCAGTGACTCAGGCAACTACGTTTCAAACGGCACCCTATTCCCTTTATGTAAATCCTGGTCAAGAGTAGTGCGCTATATAGGGAATAGGGTAACATTTGGGACGCACAAGGGAGCAGGGCAGGCTAATCCTATGTGTGTGTGTGTCAGTGTAAAAAATACCCACCATCCTTTAAGAAACAGAAATGTGACATTATAAACCTCATACATATTAATGAAAGCCATGCCAGGGAGGGATAAGGTTACTGTGTTCATCAGCAGCCTGAGGAAGGGAGGTGGAAAAAGTGACAATGAAATGGTGAGAGGGAGAGAGGCTTCTGTTCACAACGGGAAAAGCTCATTTCTGTTTGTTCTTACTGCAGGGGGGAACCACTCCCCATATACACTTCTGTTCTGTCGTTTCCACACCAATAAGAAGCTGGCTCACACACTGAGACACACCCAACAGACAGACCAGACGACACTCTTCTCAACCCCACAGCTGGGCATGGAGGAACAGCACAGATGTACAGTGCACTGAACACACACACACACACACACACACACACACACACACACACACACACACACACACAGTAAGGTCAACATACACACAGCATAGGAGCACATACAGGACATGCACACATTCACCCCCCACCCAAACTGCAGAGTGGGAGTGGCAGTGAGAAGGGAGCTCCCTCAGCCATCCTCAGACCGCCACCCATTGTCAAAGCACTGCAGCAGCTCCCGCTCTTCTCCAAGAACACCCCGCTCACGTCTCACTGCTCAGCCTCACACTGCACGGAGGCATGCACGCACACACACACGCACACACACACGCACACACACACGCATACACACACGCATACACACACTACACATTGCGTCCCATCTCCCCCACCCACACCCCATCATGCAGGGGTCTGCATAAACACCATGTTATCCTCCACCCTCACACTAAACCTTTCCACCCCACCACTCAAAAGGCCCAGTGCAAATTTAGTGTAAACTAATCAAGCACATAATTTGTGTAATTAAAAAACTGTGAAAATTGCTCTTTGGGTGGCATTAGACAGATTGAACAGCCTGTTCACCCCTCAGAGAACAATCAGGACTGTATTTCCAAACTGAATGAAACACGCTTGATGTTTGTTCTGGGGCATTCGAGGAAGGGATGTGGTGGATATGCAGACTGTCAAACATCTACACTTGAGTTATTACTCTGTAACCTATGAGAGAGAGAGAGAGAGAGAGAGATATATATCGAGACAGACAGATTTCAATTGTGTTTCCTCTAACAGATAGTCTAGTCTGCAGTCTGTGCAATTCTGCAAATAATAGCCTATCCCCTGTATGAAAAGATCCCATAATAGATCAATTGGGGGGTGAGCGCTCGGATACATTGAAGATAAAATAATCCCATTTGGGATCCCGAACTGTATTGAAAAAGGGAGGAATGAACCATATAACCTACATGTAGTCAATGTTCACAAACTGCCATCCAAGGAGCAATCCATAGTGGGTTCTCCTCCGTTAGTTTGGGGGGTGGGGAGTGGAGGGATATAGCGCATGCAGGGAAATCCAAACTGCAGGAAATGTCCACACCAAGGAAAGCCCCACTACAG
Source organism: Oncorhynchus tshawytscha (assembly GCF_018296145.1). Classification (NCBI taxonomy): domain Eukaryota; kingdom Metazoa; phylum Chordata; class Actinopteri; order Salmoniformes; family Salmonidae; genus Oncorhynchus; species Oncorhynchus tshawytscha. The sequence goes on from NC_056442.1 coordinate 26,459,133, forward strand.
CCTGCCCCACTACAGCCTGCCCCACTACAGCTGCACTGAGCTGGGTGAATCCCCACTTCCCATCTCTATGACGCAAGCACAATGAATAGAGGATCCGTTTTAAAGGGGGACCAATTGAGCCTTGCACTTGCACTTGCTTAACAATGATGCTGTGATTCGGTATCGGGTATAACGGTATATATTTATAGTTGGAAAAGCCTGTCATGTAATGTGTCTTTGAAGAACCTATAGATGATGGAGACATTGCTGCAGGATGGTGTTTTGGGTTGGGGGGGGGTTGACAAGTGTTTTTTTTCTCCAATCATACAGGAGTTATAAAGGCCTAGTTAACTAATTTTGTGGAAAACTGCTTGTATTTATTTTTTTACTATTAATTTGAATTCATCAGGGTGTGCTGCAGCACCCTCAGCACCCCTGCAGTTATGGATCCAGGCAAACTCACAAGGGAACTAAAGGTCTCTAGGATTTCCAATTGATAGGCTTTATGCCTTATCACAAAGAAACATCTTGTGTCAACTAATAAGCTGTATGCAATTGACATATGGACATTTGCCTTCAAATGAATTGAATGAGGCTTTTGTCCGTGGACAAATAAAGACATTGGTTCTACACACTGTGCACACCGTGTTGAGTAGCCTCAAGCACGGTTCCATATAGGAAACATCTTTAAGTATTTCAATCACGCAGCGGAACACTTCAGGGAAATGATGCAACATGGTATCTTATATTGATATGTGACTGTGCATTTTATCAACACAGCCTTTTACAATAAACGGAAACACAGTGACAGGGTTACATCTTGGTTGTGCTCACAATCTTCCCATCAATATTATTTGCTTGATTGTAAATCGTACTTCTGATAACTACTTTGCATTTTCAATTATTATTAAATCAATGGATCAAATCGAATATTAGAGCTACCCCACATGGTACATTGTTGTACCATATTAATCCATAGAGAATAGTCTACCCAGAACCCAAACAAACATCGAGCAAGTCAGTGTAGGGCAGATCGAGAATTGTTAAAGTGTAAAAGGCAATGACTTAGTACATATTTCAACACATCTGACATAAGTCCTCAACATTCAAAACTGAACACTTTTATAAACACATTCTTACCTTATATCCTAGTTTTTAGAGTAGCTCAAAGCAGGTGCGGTCGTAAGGCACATATTGCTGTTGTTAACATGAAAAACTGTTCCCGTAATTTTGCTGTTCTAGCCGCGGATCGGCTCGCATTCAGACAACACTCACAAACACGCTCAGTCAGTCTCTCCCAATCACATTGGAAGTGCGCGTTCTGGGAAGGGAGTTATGTTTAGGAGCGCGCATGGCACAGTGTTACGACCACGTGTCATCCGCTCGAGAAATTATGTATGACCTAACCTACTTTATTTATTAATTAATAACAGTCGCATTTCAGGTTGTCTAAAATATGTACAGGTGGAACACTATCCGTTCCTCAATGTAATCACTGAGACATTATTTGATGGGAGGACAGCTAAGGGTTCCATCATGTTGAAGGATCCATGTGTCAGTGTGTCACATGTCACTGTGCCATGAAAGGCAAGGAAATATATATATTCTTTCAGAGTCTTGAACAGGGTCCTTTACTTTTTTACTGTCCACTAAGTCCCTTGTTCCTGATAATGTTAGCTGACCAAGCACAATTTCAGTGGATGGTACTCAATAATAGGCTTCCCAGTGGTGTTTGGTCCCCAATGATATCCGTGGAATTCTACTCTCCTTCAAATTGGTAACTTGGAATGCTTTTTCAACAGTCTTGAAGGAATTCTCACATATGCTGAGCACTTGTTGGCTGTTTTTCCTTCACTCTGTGGTCCAACTCATCCCAAACCATCTCAATTGGGTTGAGGTCGGGTGATTGTGGAGGCCAGGTTATCTGATGCAGCACTCCATCACTCTCCTTCTTGGTCAAAGAGCCCTTACACCACCTGGAGGTGTGTTTTGGGTCATTGCCCTGTTGAATAATAAATGACAGTCCCACTAAGCGCAAACCAGATGGGATGGCATGTCACTGCAGAATGCTGTGGTGGCCATGCTGGTTAAATGTGCCTTGAACACCATCACACTTCCTCCTCCATGCTTCACGGTGGGAACCACACATGCGGAGATCATCCATTCACATACTCTGCGTCTCACAAAGACACGGCGGTTGGAACTAAAAATCAGAAAGACCAAAGGACAGATTTCCCCCGGTCTAATGTCCATTGCTCGTGTTTCTTGTCCCAAGCAAGTCTCTTCTTATTATTGGTGTCCTTTAGTAGTGGTTTCCTTGCAGCAATTCGACTATTTTATTTATTTGTATTTTTATTTCACCTTTATTTAACCAGGTAGGCTAGTTGAGAACAAGTTCTCATTTGCAACTGCGACCTGGCCAAGATAAAGCATAGCAGTGTGAACAGACAACACAGAGTTACACATGGAGTAAACAATTAACAAGTCAATAACACAGTAGAAAAAAAAGAGAGTCTATATACATTGTGTGCAAAAGGCATGAGGAGGTAGGCGAATAATTACAATTTTGCAGATTAACACTGGAGTGATAAATGATCAGATGGTCATGTACAGGTAGAGATATTGGTGTGCAAAAGAGCAGAAAAGTAAATAAATATAAACAGTATGGGGATGAGGTAGGTAAAATTGAGTGGGCTATTTACCGATAGACTATGTACAGCTGCAGCGATCGGTTAGCTGCTCAGATAGCAGATGTTTGAAGTTGGTGAGGGAGATAAAAGTCTCCAACTTCAGCGATTTTTGCAATTCGTTCCGGTCACAGGCAGCAGAGAACTGGAATGAAAGGCGGCCAAATGAGGTGTTGGCTTTAGGGATGATCAGTGAGATACACCTGCTGGAGCGCGTGCTACGGGTGGGTGTTGCCATCGTGACCAGTGAACCGAGATAAGGCGGAGCTTTACCTAGCATGGACTTGTAGATGACCTGGAGCCAGTGGGTCTGGCGACGAATATGTTGCGAGGGCCAGCCGACTAGAGCATACAGGTCGCAGTGGTGGGTGGTATAAGGTGCTTTAGTAACAAAACGGATGGCACTGTGATAAACTGCATCCAGTTTGCTGAGTAGAGTATTGGAAGCTATTTTGTAGATGACATCGCCGAAGTCGAGGATTGGTAGGATAGTCAGTTTTACTAGGGTAAGTTTGGCGGCGTGAGTGAAGGAGGCTTTGTTGCGGAATAGAAAGCCGACTCTAGATTTGATTTTAGATTGGAGATGTTTGATATGAGTCTGGAAGGAGTGTTTAAAGTCTAGCCAGACACCTAGGTACTTATAGATGTCCACATATTCTAGGTCGGAACCATCCAGGGTGGTGATGCTAGTCGGGCGTGCGGGTGCAGGCAGCGAACAGTTGAAAAGCATACATTTGGTTTTACTAGCGTTTAAGAGCAGTTGGAGGCCACGGAAGGAGTGTTGTATGGCATTGAAGCTCGTTTGGAGGTTAGATAGCACAGTGTCCAAGGCCTGATTCACGCAATCCCCTCTGAACAGTTGAAGTTGAGATGTGTCTGTTACTTGAACTCTGTGAAGCAGATTGGGCTGCAATCTGAGGTGCAGTTAACTCTAATGGATTTATCCTCTACAGCAGAGGGAACTCTGGGTCTTCCTTTCCTGTGGTGGTCCTCATAAGAGCCAGTTTCATTATAGTGCTTGATGGTTTTTGCGACTGCACTTGAAGAAACTTTAAAAGTTCTTGAAATGTTCCGTATTGACTGACCTTCATGTCTTAAAGTAATGATGGACTGTCATTTCTCTTTGCTTATTTGAGCTGCTCTTGCCATAATATTGTCTTGGTCTTTTACCAAATAGGGCCCTCTTCTGGATACCACCCCTACCTTGTCACAACACAACTGATTGGCTCAAACGCATTAAGAAGTAAAGAAATTCCACAAATGAACTTTTAACAGGGCGCACCTGTTAATTGAAATGCATTCCAGGTGACTACCTCATGAAGCTGGTTGAGAGAATGCCAAGAGTGTGCAATGCTGTCATCAAGGCAAAGGGTAGCTATTTGAAGAATCTCAAATCTCAAATATATTTAGATTTGTTTAACACTTTTTTTGGTTACTACATTAATCCATATGTGTTATTTCATAGTTTTGATGTCTTCACTATTATTCTACAATGTAGAAATACTACAAATAAAGAAAAACCCTTGAATGAGTAGGTGTGTACAAGCTTTTGACTGGTACTGTATTTCCAACTACTACTGCCATATGTACCAGTGAGTTGTGAAGACAGAGCTGTGTATTTCTCCTACATGCCTTCAAGCATAGCGATGATCCTGTGATCATGCCGAGATGAGAAGTGAGCTGAGTTGTCTATAAATAAGACATTAGTCATTAAATTATCTACTCTGCGGCGAGAATCTTGCATGTATCAACAATGCAAATTTGCCAATTAAATACAGTGTGAAGGAGCCTTTGATGTTACTTTAATGAGTTATTGTCTGTAATCCTCCTTTGCTGATCATATATTTCATATTATTCTATTTCCACTGTGTTTTGGTTATAGGCTATTTATGAATATTAATTTGATGGATGCCATGAAGGTGCATGCACTGTGTATATACAATAATCAAATGTTGATATTGTAGAGAACTGCGGGGCAGGAAAGCGAACCGTGGTTCCTGGCGTGAAAGGTAAACACCCTACTCATCACACCAATAGGATTAATGGGAATTGGAACTTGGCTCATATAGCAAGGATCACTACATCCGTTAACATTTTGTGGTTGCCAAATGGGACCCTATTCTGTTCATAGTGTATTACTTGTCATACTTGAGTTTATAGTGTATTAACTGTCATACTGAAGTAAACGTAAATATACCTTAATAGAAAAGTGAAATTCATCCAGTAAAATACTACTTGTGTAAAATTCTAAAAGTATTTGGTTTTAAATATACTTAGTATCAAAAGTAAATGTAATTGATAAAATATACTTAAGTATCAAAAGTAAAAGTATCATTTGTATCAAAGTATCATTTGAAAATTCCTTATACTAAGGAAACCAGATGGCACAATTGTCTTGTTTTTTAAATTTTATTTACAGATAGCCAGAGACACACTCCAACACTCAGACGTCATTTACAAATGAAGCATTTGTGTTTAGTGAGTCCGCCAGATCAGATGCAGTAGAGATGACCAGGGATGCTCTCTTGATAAGTGTGTGGACCATGTTTTGTCCTGCTAAGAATTCAAAATGTAACAAGTCAGGGAAAATGTGTGGAGTAAAAAGTACATTATCTTCTTCAGGAATGTAGTGAAGTAAAAGTTAGAAAACATCTAAATAGTAAAGTACAGATACCCAAGAAAACTACTTATGTAGCCTTTTAAAGTATTTTTACTTAAGTACTTTACACCACTTCCTGGTCTTTCACTCACTGAGCAATTGCTATGGTAACGATATACATGCTTGGAGACAGACAGGGAAGGCCATGAGTGACATTTAATTCCCTGAGTCAAACATCCTGACAATACACAGCCTCATCTCTTCCAGATGGAGGGGGTGTGAGAGAGAGTGACAGAGACATAAAAATAGAAAGCTACAAACCTGTCATTTCCTCTCTCTGGGAGATATTATTATTAGTCTGATTGTCAAATTATTATACATTTTGCTCAACAGAGCGCTATCAGCATCACCAGGGGCTGGGTGTGTGTGTGTGTGTGTGTGTGTGTGTGTGTGTGTGTGTGTGTGTGTGTGTGTGTGTGTGTGTGTGTGTGTGTGTGTGTGTGTGTGTGTGTGTGTAGTAAGATATTCCTCTGGAACCAGAACAGCTAAGGTAATCAACAATTCTGCAGCGTAACTCAACCAAGACGGTACAGTGCCAGAAATCCATCCACTCTCAGACAGGGACCAGTCGGATGAAGAAGTGATGGAGATGGAAGCAGTTCAAGGCAGGACAATGCTGCCAATGCCAATGCTGCCAGTGCTGAGTCTTCCACAGAGATGAACAGACGTAGGATCTTAATTTGAGACAGTTTGCTACAGCCGGAAAATAATTCTGCAGCAACAGGAACTGTGATTTATTATGTGCAATATAATTTATGGATTTTTTTGTAGGGGTTGATACATTTTTCTTTAGGGCAAATCAAGTCTAACATTTTAAAGAGTAAATTACAAAAATATGGAAGCCTTTTTAACCTTGAATACACTACAAATGTGCATGTACTGCTGTGCTGCAAAATTCTCAGCAACAAAAGAGTAATCAAATTAAGATCCTACATCTGTACTTAGTCAAAGTAGAGAAGTAGAGCAGGTGTTATGTTTTCATACTGAGAGAGGTAGGAAAATAATAAAAAATACAGTGGCTCATTTTGTCATTATTTACCACCACCCACAGCACAAACCCTCTGGGCACACCACATAATTTCAACATGGAAATGTGGGTAATATTTGGTTGAGACGTTGATCAATGAGATTTCAACCTTTATTCACCCACTCAAAAAGACAGCCAGAAGTTTGTTGTATACCCAATGTGTTTTCACTGTGCTTTCAACCATCTGAAAGCACAACCAAGTTCAAATGGGAATACAATTTCAAATATATTGTATTTATGCAACAACTTAATGTGTTACCACTGTGCTTTTTAGTTTAGTTGAAGAACCGAATCCTACATATAATTTGTTAACTTCTCGCCAAGTTAATACACTTTTTACTGTATTGCAAAAGTGATATTGAATTATGTTTGGTTGTCAACACAACCAAATATCAACATTTGATAGAGATGTACACTACCCTTCAAAAGTTTGGAGTCACTTAGGAATGTCCTTGTTTATGAAAGAAAAGCAACTTTTTTGTCCATTGAAATAACATCAAATTGATCAGAAATACAGTGTAGACATTGTTAATGCTGTAAATTACTATTGTAGTTAGAAACAGCAGATATTTTATGGAATATCTACATAAGTGTACAAAGGCCCATTATCAGCAACCATGACTTCTGTGTTCCAATGGCACATTGTGTTAGCTAATCCAAGTTGATTGTTTTAAAAGGGTAATTGATCATTAGAAAACCCTTTTGCAATTATGTTAGCACAGCTGAAAACTGTTGTTCTGATTAAAGAAGCAATAAAACTGTCCTTATTTAGACCAGTTGAGTATCTGGAGCATCAGCATTTGTGGGTTTGATTACAGGCTCAAAATGTCCAGAAAGAAAGCACTTTCTTCTGAAACTCGTCAGTCTATACTTGTTCTGAGAAATTAAGGCTATTCCATGCGAGAAATTGCCAAGAAACTGAAGATCTCGTACAACGCTGTGTACTTCTCCCCTCACAGAAAAGCACAAACTGTCTCTAACCAGAATAGAAAGAAGAGTGGGAAGCACCGGTGCACAACTGAGCAAGAGGACAAGTACATTAGAGTTGCTCATTTGAGAAACAGACGCCTCACAAGTCCTCAACTGGCAGCTTCATTAAATAGTACCCGCAAAACACCAGTCTCAACGTCAAAGGTGAAGAGGTGACTCCGGGATGCTGGCCTTCTAGACAGAGTTGCACAGAAAAATACATATCTCAGACTGGCCAATAAAAAGAAAAGATTAAGATGGGCAAAAGAACACAGACACTGGACAGAGGAACTCTGCCTAAAAGGCCAGCATCCTGGAGTCGCCTCTTCACTGTTGACGTTGAGACTGGTGTTTTGCGGGTACTATTTAATGAAGCTGCCAGTTGAGGACTTTCAAAAACAAGGACATTTCTAAGTGGCCCCAAACTTTTCAACGGTAGTGTATATTTTGTGCAACTGACTTAGTTTGGCTTTATATCCAGTTTGTCTTCAAATTAATTACATATACAGTACCAGTCAAAAGCTTGGACACAACTACTCATTCAAAGATTTTTCTTCATTTTTACAATTTTCTAAATCAAAATGATGAAATAACACATTTGAAACATCTAGTAACCAAAAAAAGTGTTAAACAAATCAAATAAAAAGTAGCCACCCATTGCCTTGATGACAGTTTTGCACACTCTTGGCATTCTCTCAACCAGCTTCATGAGGTGAGGACCCTCGGAGTGTGGTGTCAGGAAAATAACCTCACACTCCACATCAACAAAAAAAGGAGATGATCGTGGACTTCAGGAAACAGCAGAGGGAGCACCCTATCCACATTAACGGGACAGTAGTGGAGAGCGTGGTGAAGAAGGCGCAACAGTGCCTCTTCAACCTCAGGAGGCTGAAGAAATTTGTCTTGTCACCGAAAACACTCACAAACTCTTACAGATCGAGAGCACAACCGAGAGCATCCTGTCTGGCTGTATCACCGCCTGGTACGGCAACTGCTCCGCCCACAACTGTAAGGCTCTCCAGAGGGCAGTGAGGTCTGCACAACGCATCACCGGGGTCAAAGTACCTGCCCTCCAGGACACCTACACCATCCGATGTCACAGGAAGGCCAAAAAGATCATCAAGGACAACAACCACCCGAGCCACTGCCTGTTCACCCCGCTATCATCCAGGAGGCAAGGTCAGTACAGGTGCATCAAAGCTGGGACCGAGAGACTGAAAAACAGCTTCTATCTCAAGGCCATCAGACTGTTAAACAGCCATCACTAACATTGAGTGGCTGCTGCCAACATACTGATTCATCTCTAGCCACTTTAATAATGGGAAATTCGGGTCTCCCGGGTGGCGCAGTGGTTAAGGGCGCTGTACTGCAGCGCCAGCTGTGCCACCAGAGACTCTGGGTGCGACCGGGAGGTCCGTGGGGCGACGCACAATTGGCCTAGCGTCGTCCGGGTTAGAGAGGGTTTGACCGGTAGGGAAAATCCTTGTCTCATCGCGCACCAGCGACTCCTGTGGCGGCCCGGGCGCAGTGCGCGCTAACCAAGGTTGCCAGGTGCACGGTGTTTCCTTCGACACATAGGTGCGGCTGTCTTCCGGGTTGGATGGCGCTGTGTTAAGAAGCAGTGCGGCTTGGTTGGGTTGTGTATCGCATGACTTTCAACCTTCATCTCTCCCGAGCCCGTACGGGAGTTGTAGCGATGAGACAAGATAGTAGCTACTAAAACAATTGGATACCACAAAATTGGGGAGAAAAAGGGGTCAAATTTTTACAAAATTAAATAAAACAAATAATGGAAACTTGGATGTAATAAATCACTAGTGACAAGTTTCACTAGTGACTAGTCACTTTAAACACTTTAAACAATATATAATGTTTACACACCCTACATTACTCAACTCATATGTATATGCTGTACTATATACCATCTACTGTATCTTGCCTATGCCGCACGGCCTTTGCTCATCCATATATATTTATATGTGCATATTAATTCCTTTACACTTGTGTGTATAAGGTAGTTGTTGTGAAATTGTTAGATTACTTGTTAGATATTTTCGCTACACTCACTACACTCGTATTAACATCTGCTAACCATGTGTATGTGACCAATAATATTTGATTTGATTTGACTCACCTGGAATGCATTTCAATTAACCTTGTTAAAAGTTTGTGGAATATCCTTCCTTCTTAATGCAGTTATGTTGTGACATGGTAGGGTTGGAATACAGAAGACAGCCCTATTTGGTAAAAGACCATGACCATATTATGGCATTACAGCTCATGTAAGCAAAGAGAAACGATAGTCCATCATTACTTTAAGACATGAAGGTCAGTCCATATGGAACATTTCAAGAACTTTTAAAGTTTCTTCAAGTGCAGTCGCAAAAACTCATCAAGCGCTATGATGAAACTGCCTCTCATGTGGACCACCACAGGAAAGGAAGACCCAAAGTTACCTCTGCTGCAGAGGATACGTTCATTAGAGTTAACTGCACCTCAGATTGCAGCCCAAATAAATTCTTCACAGAGTTCAAGTAACAGACACATCTCAACATCAACTGTTCAGAGGAGACTGCGTGAATCAGGCCTTCATAGTTGAAATGCTGCAAGGAAACCACTACTAAAGGACACCAATAATAAGAAGAGACTTCCTTGGGCCAAGAAACACGAGCAATGGACATTAGACCGGTGGAAATGTGTCCTTTGTTCTGATGAGTCCAAATATGAGGTTTTTAGTTCCAATCACCGTGTCTTTGTGAGAGGCAGAGTATGTGAACGGATGATCTTCGCATGTGTGGTCCCACCGTGAAGCATGGAGGAGGAGGTATGATGGTATGGGGGTGGTTTGCTGGTGACACTGTCAGTGATTTATTTAGAATTCAAGGCACACTTAACCAGCATGGCTCCCACATAATTCTGCAGCCTTACGCCATCCCATCTGGTTTGAGGTTAGTGGGACTATTATTTGTTTTTCAAAAGGAAAATGACCCAACACACCTCCAGGCTGTGTAAGGCTATTTTATCAAGAAGCAGAGTGGTGGAGTGCTGCATCAGATGAACTGGCTTCCACAATCACCTGACCTCAACCCAATTGAGATGGTTTGGAATGAGTTGGACTGCAGAGTGAAGCAAAAGCAGCCAACAAGTGCTCAGCATATATGGGAACTCCTTCAAGACTGTTGGAAAAACATTCCTCATGAAGCTGGTTGAAGATTTAAGATGGCGCCAAAGAACATGGCTGACGTTTTACGTTCTCCCAACCAATTGTGCAATTTTGTTATTTTTTTTTGCATTTGTGTAACTTATTTTTTAACTTATTGTGTTGCTGCTACCATCTCTTATGACCGAAAATAACTTCTGGACATCAGAACAGCGAATACTCACCACGGACTGGTGAGGACCGATGAGAAGGATATCCTGTTTTCACTGGAACAGGCCCAGATCCATGCCTTTTGCGTGAAGAAAAGATGCCGGAAAAGGGGACGCAAATCGGGGATCCTTCTGAGAATCCGTAGGCGAGTGAGTAAACTCCCAATGCCTTCCAAAATTGATGACCTACTATTAAGATTATCCTACCAATGGGATATTAAAAACTGTAACATCTTATGTTTCACCGAGACGTGACTGAACTAAGAAACGGACAATATAGAGCTCGTCGGATTTTCCATGCACCGGCAGAACATAGACAAGACCTCTGGTAAGACAAGGGGTGGGGGTGTGTGTCTTTTTGTCAATAACAGCTGGTGAGCGATGTCTAATATTAAAGAAGTCTTGAGGTATTGCTGTCGACCACACTATCTACCAAGAGAGTTCTCATCTGTATTATTCGTAGCGGTCTATTTACCACCACAAAGCGAAGCTGGCTCTCAACCAACTCTATAAGGCCATAAGCAAAGAAGAAAATGCTCACCATGAAGTGGCGCTCCCAGTGGCTGGGGACTTTAGTGCAGGCAAACTTAAATCAGTTTTACCAAATTTTTTACGAGAATGTCACATGCAACCACAGAAGAAAAAATCCTAGACCACCTTTACTCCACACACAGAGATGCATGCACAAAGCTCTCCCCCGCCCTCCATTTGGCAAATCTGACCACAATTCTATCCTCCTGATTCCTGCTTACAAGCAAAAACTAAAGCAGGAAGTACTCGCTCAAAAGTGGTAAGATGACGCAGATGCTACACTACAGGACAGTTTTGCTAGCACAGACTGGAATATGTCCGGGATTCATCCAATGGCATTGAGGAATACACCACCTCAGTCATCGGCTTCATCAATAAATGCATCGATGACGTAATCCCCACAGTGACTGTACGTACATATCCCAACCAGAAGCCATGGATTACATGCATCATCTGCATCGAGCTAAAGGCTAGAGCTGCCGCTTTCAAGGAGTGGGAGACTAATCTGGACGCCTATAAGAAATCCTGCTCTGCCCTCAGACGAACCATCAAACAGGCAAAGTGTCAATACAGGATTAAGATTGAATCCTACTACATCGGCTCTGACGCTATTCAGATGTGGCAGGGCTTGAAAACTATTACAGACTACAAAGGGAGACCCAGACGCGAGCTGCCCAGTGACGCGAGCCTACCAGATGAGCTAAATCCCTTTTATGCTCACTTCGAGGCCAGAAACACTGAAGCATGCACGAGAGCACCAGCTGTTTTGAATGACTGTGTGATAACGCTCTCAGTAGCCGATGTGAACAAAACCTTGAAACAGGTCAACATTCACAAAGCCTCTGGGCCAGACAGATTACCAGGATGTGTACTCAAAGCATGTGCGGACCAACTGGCAAGTGTCTTCACTGACATTTTCAACCTCTCTCTAACCGAGTCTGTAATATCTAATGTTTCAAACAGACCTCCATAGTCCCTGTGCCCAAGGAAGCAAAGGTAACCTCCCTAAATGATTACCACCCCGTGGCACTCACGTCGGTAGCCATGAAGTGCTTTGAAAGGCTGGTCATGGCTCACATCAACAGCATCCTATCGGACACACCCGAGACCCACTCCAAATCGCATATCGCCCCAACAGATCCACAGATGACGCAATCTCAATCGCACTCCACACTGCCCTTTCCCACCTGGACAAAAGGAACACCTATGTGAGAATGCTGTTCATCGACTACAGCTCAGAATTCAACACCATAGTGCCCACAAAGCTCATCACTAAGCTAAGGACTCTGGGACTGAACAGCTCCCTCTGCAACTGGATCCTAGATTCCCACCTGGGCAAAAGGAACACCTATGTGAGAATGCTGTTCATCGACTACAGCTCAGCGTTCAACACCATAGTGCCCACAAAGCTTATCACTAAGCTAAGGACTCTGGGACTAAACAGCTCCCTCTGCAACTGGATCCTAGACTTCCTGACAGGCAAAACACCCAGGAGGTAAGAGTAGGCAACAACACGTCTGCCACGCTGATCCTCAACATTGGGGCCCATCAAGGGTGTGTACTTCAGTCATTTGTACTTAAGGGAATAGGAATTTGCTAAACAGGGCTGGGTTGGTTAAAACCCTGGGCGGGAGACCAAGTGGTTGGCTGTAGATAGATGAGCTCTCCATTAGGAGGTGCTTCCCAGCTCTGATGTTGTTTGAAAGGTACAAATTCAACATATTTTATACAAGCTTTATAAAAAGATGTGTTACTATGATGACATAATCCTGTGGTTGAAATTTCACCATAAAACAACAGTTTACGTTGTTGACTTTTTTGTAAATCCAATATACTATCCACGTAGATTCCATGTCACAAATTACGTTGAAACAATGTTGATTCAACCAGTTTGTGCCCAGTGGGGACTGTGGTGGTGGAATTATCTTCATCTTACATACATAGGACCAGGAAGCCCAAGAGCTCAAACACCAGACTTGCCGCGTCTTCAAATACAACACAGGACAGCTTTTTAATAATGCATCTGCCAATGTCTGGTACCCATAATGGAGGTACCAGGCAGACAGGACAGGAAGCGGTTTGGGCAAGCCGATCCCTGTGTGTCACACAAATCTAAATTGAATCTGCACCGACCGCTGGGAGGCCGCTCTCCACAAAGAAAAACAAATTAGAGTTAAATCAATGCCCTCGGAGGTACGAGGACTGAACACGAGCCATCCGTGATGAAGTCTGAGCTGAACGGTCGCTGGGTGGGTGGGTGGGCGGGGTGGACCTATTGGAAATCATTAAGAAGACACCTTGCTTTGAACTGTGGCACAGTATAAATAAAGGCCTAAGATCTCAGTTTTAACTAAAGGAAACCCCTTCACAATGGATGGAGAGAATGCAGGAGGGGAAGGATTCAACACTGGGTGAGAGAGAAAGAGAGGATTCTGGAATACGGAGAATAGGAGAGAGAGGAAGGGAAGAGAAAAGAATGAATGGCAATGCCCTGTGGTCATCAGTGTAAGAGCAGTGCCTTTTGTGCTGTATGAAATTAGAATGAATATACCTTTAAAGCTATATTAGCACTAAACTGCTCATGTCCTGAGGAGTGTCACAGTGTCTAAGCTGTCCAAAAGGATGGTGAAGAGATGATGAACAGGAGAGAAGGAGACTCGAGTTCCACAAAAACAGAGAAAGGTAAGGAGAGAGGAAAAAGAGAGATATAAGAGCCTTATGTCTGCTGTCACATTGACTTGTGCTCTTGTCTCCTGTCAAAACAACTTGTTTGCCAACAGAGCATCTGAGAAAAATGATGAGGAAAAACAGAACAATATTTAGATGTCATAAAGTAATGCAGTATGACACATGGCAATTGGCAAGACATCAGAGAGAATTGTTGCAGGCTGCTTAATCACACTCAGCTTTAACCAGACTCCATTCCCAATTAGCATGTGATTAGTTGGAAAGTAAATTAATTCAAAACAGGTGTGCTCTCTTAATTTGATCACTCTGTTGTCTCAGAGAATTGTCCTGTGCACCAGGAAATGCAAATTGTACCGTATTCAAGGTTTGAAAAGGCTTCTAAAGTTTGTAATTTCCCAGTTAAAATATCAGACTTGATTTATCATTTATCAACAAAAAATGTATCATTCCCTTACAATTAATTAGAATCCAAGTAATATTTCACATTTCCTGTTGATGAAGGATTATTTTCCTTGTATTAGAACCTGTTCAAATGAAGATATCATATAAGTACACAAACACATAAATGATGAAGCTCTCAGAGTACGAGTGTTGATCTAAGTCAGTTTAGCCTTTTAGATAATTATGGATAAGATTACCTAGACAGGGAGAACCTGATCCATATCAGCACTACATCTCTGAAACACTTTCTCCAGGTCCTGGAGAATGAACCAAATCCAGCTCTGTGACTGAAAAAAACTGTATTTTATTTAATAGAAATAGCCAAATCTATGTGGTGTCGTATGTAAAGCTGAATGGTCCAGACAATTCAACCCCACAGTGGAATCTAATAGAATCTCCTCTGTTTCCATCTCATTAAGTCAGGGTGATGGCATTGAACAGTAACAGCAGAATTGAAAAAAATATCCAAAGTATATGCTATTGCAAAAAGAGCTATGCATGAATTATAGATTCATCATAGCATGCAAATGTCTGAGTTTCTCAAGGGGTTGGGGTATTGGGAAGGGGGAGTGAGATATATAACCAATTTGGAGATTGCTGGGATATTTATCATGCAGTATGACCTCATGGTCATGCTCCAGCCATTTGTCACAGTCTTGGTCCTTTTTTAAAATATTACCTTTGTTCAACTAGGCAAGAACTAGGTTAACTAGGTTAAGAACAAAATCTTATTTACAATGACGGCCTACCGGGGAATAGTGGGTTAACTGCCTTGTTCAGAGGCAGAACAACAGATGTTTACCTTGTCAGCTCAGGGGATTCGACCCAGCAACCTTTCAGTGACTGGCCCAATGCTCTAACCACTAGGGTTCCTGCCTTTGATACAGGAGCCCATAGCATACAAATCCATCCAACCATTCACGCGCATGCAAACACACACAATGTAACATCTCATTTTGTTTTATGTTTTAGCACCACTGAGGTGCTATTCTGCTTCTGGGCTGGGAGCGTATCTGGTCAAATAACCCCATCTCCTGGTCAAATTTGAGAGATTATCTGAAATACTGGGTCTCTCGCAGACATTTGTCCTCACAAGAGTCATTTTAAACACAAAAATATCCCAACATTTAACACACAAAACCATGCATACCAGGCATTATCAATATCATTGGCTAATAGTTTGTCATTCTTCGCTACTCTTGAACATGGCAATTGCACCGACATACAGTTGAAGTTGGAGGTTTACATACACTTAGGTTGGAGTCATTAAAACTTGTTTTTTAACAACTCCATAAATTTCTTGTCGGTTAGGACATCTACTTTGTGCATGAGACAAGTAATTTATTATTTCACTTATAATTCACTGTATCACAATTCCAGTGGATCAGAAGTTTACATTACTAAGTTGACTGTGCCTTTAAACAGCTTGGAAAATTCCAGAAAATGATGTCATGACTTTATAAGATTCTGATAGGCTAATTGACATAATTTGAGTCAATTGGAGGTGTACATGTGGATGTATTTCAAGGCCTACTTTCTAACTCAGTGCCTCTTTGCTTGACATCATGCAAACTGAACAACAACACAATTAGATACATGCCAGCAAAGCCACTAAATAGTACATTAATTGGACTATAACGTGACAAACGGTACCCACAAAATGTTAGGGCCTAGGGACTTCCAACAGCAGTCCCAACACCTTACCATAGCTACAGGAGCCGTCTGGCAGTGAAACAGTTCATTCAGCCTCATTTACAGACTTTTAAAAAACATAGCTGATATGGCTGACTTACTTAAACAAATCTGGTTTCTACTGACAATTGAGATGTACAAACTATGCGGGGACGAGCGGATAAGAGGCAATCCGTAATTTCGATTAAAACAATGAGCGAGCTAGGACGTACATAGTTAATACAATTATTTGTTCAGCACTTTTGAAATGTAGAGGGACAGAATGCAGAACATAGGCCGTTCTTACAGTATTCTCCCTGTACACCAAGTCAGAACCGTAGGATAAATAAAGGGGGCATATAAGCAGACAATGAAAGCTCTTACATTATTCGATGATGACATTTGTCTAAAACAGGCTATAGGATACATGTGCACCACCAAGTCAGAACAGTAGGCTAAATTATGAGGGGAAAAGGGACCAAATTATTAGGGTGAGGCACATGGGCTAGCTTACTACACAACATACACTTAGTATTACTGTCTTAGCTACAGTATACATATCTCCCTGGCATATTACATAATTTATGCAACAGCACACAAGACAGTTTTGGACACCTTGTCGTGCTGTGCTCACTTGAACAGGAAGGCAGCGTGGCGGTCCTTCGTGGGAAAATTTTGTCAACAACCTCTGTCATCAAAGTCTGGCATTCTCGGGATTTATGGTGCTTTCAAGACAACTGGGAACTCTGAAAATAGCAAGGCTGAATCATGACGTTAGTGATCTTTAGGTCGGAGCTCTAGAAAGAGGCCCAAGTTCCCGACTTGGAATTCCGAGTTGGATGACCATTCAAAACGTATTTTCCCAGTCGGAGCTCATTTTTTTCAGAGTTCCCAGTTGCCTTGAACTTACTGAAGTCTGAAATTTCCCAGTTCCGAGTTTCTAGTTGTTTTGAACGCTGCAGAAGTCATGCTGGATAGACAATGGCCAATGTTGAGTGTTTATCCTTTTAAGCTTGGAAAAGAGACCCTTAAACCCAGACTTGGACCACACATCCACTGCACTGAATAGCAGACTAGTGATTGTGTCGCAATGCTTGCAGTTAGCCACTGATTCCTTCCAAACCACTCAATTTGCAGTTTCCAACTTGTTGTGTAATGTTTATGTCCAATTGCCGATGAGCACCGATATGTTTTATCTATAATTTCTATTCATAATTTCTCTTTCTCTTGGGCTCCCGAGTGGCACAGCGGTCTAAGGCACTGCATCTCAGTGCAAGAGGTTTGAATCCAGGCTGTATCACATCTGGCTGTAATTGGGAGTCCCATAGGGTGGTGCACAATTGGCCCGGCATCGCCGTGGTAGGCCGTCATTGTAAATAAGAATTTGTTCTTATTGGACTTGCCTGGTTAAATAAAAATGTTATTAATATGAAAAGGATTTGCCAGTAGATTGTCAATTGTGCACCGCCCAATGGGACCTCCGGTCACGGCCGGTTATGACACAGCCTGGGATGGAACCCGGATCTGTAGTGATGCCTTAAGCACGGCAATGCAGTACCTTAGACCACTGCAAAACTCGGGCGGCCTCTTCTTCTTCTTTAACTTCTTCTTCTGTGGATTTATATGGCAGTTGGCAACCAACTTTAAGGTGCATTACCGCAACCAACTGGACTGGAGTGTGGACCAGAAACAGTGGAGGTCTAAATCTAAATCTAAGTCTCCCTAAGGAAACTAAATACATAATTAAATACTACATCCCCTGAACATTTTCCCATCAGTTCACTTAAATTCGGGCTCTTCAACCCCATTACTCTTTCTTTCACTTCCATATTTCTGGCACGAAAATAGAACGTGTTCCACTGTCTCCATTTCCTCCTGACAATGATCACACCTACCAGTCAGATGTTTCCCCACTAATTTCAAAGGACTATTGAGCCTTGTGTTTCTCAGTCTCAGCCTTGTGACTACACTTTCCTCCCTTCTCAGTCAGCCTGATGACCTCCCTGCACCCACCTTTTCTTGCATCTTATACAGGTGTCTTCCCTTTCCCTCCCCTTTCCACAACTCTTCCTGCATCTTATACAGGTGTCTTCCCTTTCCCTCCCCTTTCCACAACTCTTCCTGCATCTTATACAGGTGTCTTCCCTTTCCCTCCCCTTTCCAAAACTCTTCCTGCATCTTATACAGGTGTCTTCCCTTTCCCTCCCCTTTCCACAACTCTTCCTGCATCTTATACAGGTGTCTTCCCTTTCCCTCCCTGTTCCACAACTCTTGACATTTGTTTTTAAACACTGTTTTTATCACCCCTTCCTTGGCTTCTGCTTTATTGATTGGCAATTCCATCTCAACATTAGGATGTTTAAGAGCCTGCTTGGCGATAACACCCTCCTCCTCATTCCCCTCTACTCCCACATGAGCTGGTACCCAGAGGAACATCACAAAAAAAAACATCTGTTTCACTCTATACAAACACTGCAAAACCTCATACAATACATCCAGTCTGCTCTGAGACACGTGAATTTAAGCTCATCAGTGCTGCACAGGAGTCAGAGTCGATGACTACCCTGTCTGGCCTCACCTCCTCCACCCAGTCTGCAGCCGAGAGTATGGCCATCAACTAGAGGTCGGCCTATTAATCGGAATGGCCGATTAATTACGGACGATTTCAAGTTTTCATAACAATAGGTAATCGGCATTTTTGGACACCGATTATGGCCGATTACATTGCACTCCACGAGGAGACAGCGTGGCAGGCTGACCAGCTGTTATGCGAGTGCAGCAAGGAGCTAGGTGCTAAGGTGCTAGTTAGCATTTAACTTATCTTATAAAAAACAATCAATCTTAACATAATCACTAGTTAACTACACATGGTTGATGATATTACTAGTTTATCTAGCTTGTCCTGCATTGCATGTAATCGATGTGGTGCTTGTTAATGTCACGCCCTGACAATAGAAAGGCTTTTATTCTCTATTTTGGTTAGGCCAGGGTGTGACTAGGGTGGGCATTCTAGTTTCTTTATTTCTATGTTTTCTATTTATTTGTTTTTGGCCGAGTGTTGTTCCCAATCAAAGGCAGATGTCTATCATTGTCTCTGATTGGGAATCATACTTAGGCAGCCTTTTTCCCACCTGTGTTTTGTGGGTAGTTGTTTTCTGTATAGTTTATTTGCCTTACAGAACTGTTCGTTTTTCTCTTTGTTATTTTGTTCGAGTGTTTTGATCAATAAAAATCATGAACACTTACCACCTGCGCTTTGGTCCGATCCTCATTCCGAAGAGAGCCGTGACAGTTAATTTATCATTGACTCTCAGCCTACTTCGCTAAACGGGTGACTTAACAAGCGCATTCGCGGAAAAAGCACTGTTGCTGCACCAATGTGTACCTATCCATAAACATCAACGCCTTTCTTAAAATCAATACACAGAACTATATATATTTAAACCTGCATATTTAGTTAATATTGCCTGCTAACATTAAATTATTTTAACTATGGAAATTGTGTCACTTCTCTTGCGTTCTGTGCAACAGAGTCAGTGTTTATGCAGCAGTTTGGGCCGCCTGGCTCGTTGCGAACTGTGTGAAGACCATTTCTTCCTAACAAAGACAGCCAACTTTGCCAAACGGGGGATGATTTAACAAAAGCGCATTTGCAAAAAAAAAGCACAATAGTTGCACGACTGTACCTAACCATAAACATCAATGCCTTTCTTAAAATCAATACACAGAACTATATATATTTAAACCTGCATATTTAGTTAAAAGAAATTCATGTTAGCAGGCAATATTAAACTAGGGAATATGTGTCAGTTCTCTTGCGTTCATTGCAGGCAGAGTCAGGGTATATGCAACAGTTTGGGCCGCCTGGCTCGTTGCGAACTAATTTGCCAGAATTTTACGTAATTATGACATAACATTGAAGGTTGTGCAATGTAACAGGAATATTTAGACTTATGGATGCCACCTGTTAGATAAAATACGGAACGGTTCCGTATTTCACTGAAATAATAAACATTTTGTTTTCAAAATGATAGTTTCCGGATTTTACCATATTAATGACCTAAGGCTCGTATCTCTGTATGTTATAATTAAGTCTATGATTTGATATTTGATAGAGCAGTCTGAATGAGCAGTGGTAGGCAGCAGCAGGCTCGTAGGCATTCATTCAAACAGCACTTTCTTGCATTTGCCAGCAGCTCTTCGCTGTGCTTCAAGCATTGCGCTGTTTATGACTTCAAGCCTATCAACTCCCGAAATTAGGCTGACGATACTAAAGTACCTATTAGAACATCCAATAGTCAAAGGTATATGAAATACAAATGGTAGAGAGAGAAATAGTCCTACAATAACTACAACCTAAAACTTCTTACCTGAGAATATTGAAGACTCATGTTAAAAGGAACCACCAGCTTTCATATGTTCTCATGTTCTGAGCAAGGAACTTTCTTCTCCAACACTTTGTTTTTGCATGATTTAAATCAAATTGAACATGTTTCATTATTTATTTGGGGCTAAATTGATTTTATTGGTGTATTATATTAAGTTAAAATAAAAAGTGTTCATTGTTCATTGCTATTTTTGTCACTGCCACCTTAAACTCAGGAAAAGTAAAAGCTGCTCTTGTCCTCAAATCCATCTGTGAATATATTCAAGAAGGCATAGTACATAGTACTGCAACATTCAATATTTTCTTTCCTTTGACAGCTACTCTTCTAATATACTCTGCCCATGTCATTTGAGTGTCAATCCAGACCCCCAGGAACCTAAACACTCCCACTCCCACCCTCTCCAGAATCCTTCCATACATCTTCAAGTATATTTCATACCCAATCTTCCTTCTCTAAAAAAACTGTCTTTGTTTTCTCAAATGAAAACTTAAAGCCCCACCCGAGGGACCATGCTTTCTGAAATCTCCTGGCTGTATGGATAATATTTCTCCTCCTCTTCCACAGTGCCTCATCATCCGCAAACAATGACCTCCCAATATCAGGTCTCACCTGGAAGAATACATCATCAATCATAATGGCGAACAACAAAGGCCTAATGACACCTCCCTGGGGCGTACCATTATCTTCCTCATAGCTTTCTGACATAGAGCTCCCCATCCTGACTTGTATTGATTGCCCAAAAAGAAAATCCTTTATCCAGTTAAAAACCCTTCCTCCCACCCCCATGTTATCCAGCTTGATAAGTAGGCTTTCGTTCCACATCATATCATAGGCCTTCGGTACATTGAATAAAATGGCTACCACCACCTCCTTATTTACCAGTGCCTCCCGAATGACTGACTCAAGGCAGTACAGGATCCATCGTTCCCCTGCCTTTCCTGAAACCACTTTGATCTGGTGACATTAGTCCTCTACTCTCCAGAAAGTACAGAATGTCAGTCTTTATGTTATCATCCTTTCCATACGTTTCCATGCGTGAGACGTCAACGCTATCGGCCTGTAGCTTGAAGGACTAGTAGAGTCTTTTCCAGGTTTACCTATTGCCATCACTACCGCCTGCTTCCAACTTCCAGGCAGTTTCCCCTCTTGCCTCACCTTAATGTAAAGGCCCAATACTTTCCCCATTGCAGTGTCACTGCTGCCTGTGCCTGGAACGAATTGCAAAAATCGCTGAAGTTGGAGACTTTTATCTCCCTCGCCAACTTCAAACATCTGCTATCTGAGCAGCTAACCGATCGCTGCAGCTGTACATAGTCTATCGGTAAATAGCCCACCCAATTTACCTTCCTCATCCCCATACTGTTTGTATTTATTTACTTTTCTGCTCTTTTGCACACCAATATCTCTACCTGTACATGACCATCTGATCATTTATCACTCCAGTGTTATTAATCTGCCAAATTGTAATTATTCGCCTACCTCCTCATGCCTTTTGCACACAATGTATATAGACTTTTTTTCTTTTTTTTCTACTGTGTTATTGACTTGTTAATTGTTTACTCCATGTGTAACTCTGTGTTGTCTGTTCACACTGCTATGCTTTATCTTGGCCAGGTCGCAGTTGTAAATGAGAACGTGTTCTCAACTAGCCTACCTGGTTAAATAAAGGTGAAATAAAAATAAACTGAGACAAGCCATCATGATGTAACCCATCTCATCCTTCCCAGGAGATGTTACCCCAGCTTTAGCTAATTGCTCTCTTCAAAATCGCTGCTTTACTCGTAGGAATGTCTTTTATGTCCAGTCCTCCATCAATCACGATGTAGACTTGAGCGCCGTACATCTCCATTTGTCAGTGATTCCTTCAAAAGATATTGAAATTCTTGTTGAATTCATCATAAACACACACAGATGAAAACCCTACCTGGAGAGTAGAATCATTTCACAATGCCACTTGCTCTCGGGGGGTTAATCCATATACAGATCTGTACACTGCAGTATTGTATTTTTAAA
Source organism: Oncorhynchus tshawytscha (assembly GCF_018296145.1). NCBI lineage: Eukaryota > Metazoa > Chordata > Actinopteri > Salmoniformes > Salmonidae > Oncorhynchus > Oncorhynchus tshawytscha. The sequence goes on from NC_056442.1 coordinate 26,481,555, forward strand.
ATCCATGTTGTTTATTGTCAACAAATATTTGAGCAGGGGTTTAAGGATTAAAATGACAAATACACAAGTTACATTGTGGTTTTACAGCAGAAGACCATTACTGATAAACATGAATATGAGTAAATTATCATAGTCGACAAGATAACACAAAAGACATAGGACACATTAAAATAAAGCGGAGACTATATTCTCTATTCGGTGGGCTGTATATTCTGCAACGGCGCTTCAATTGAGGTCTTATGTTTGTGCTGTACAAAGTGCCTTCAGAACTGGACCTTCCAATGACAATGTGACAGGAGTGGAGCAGAATGCAGGTCTTCAGGGCCTGTATTTACCAAGCGTTTCAGAGTAGGAGTGCTGTTCTAGAATCTGTTTCGCTTTTGAGATCATAATGAATCAGATAACATGGACCTGATCCTAGATCAGCACTCCTACTCTAAGACGCTTAATTAATACAGGCCCAAGGCTTCAGGCTTGGATCTTCTGTTTCTCTATGCTCTCCCTCTGTTTTCTCTCCTCGATTCTACTGACAGATACTGTAGGTTAAACAGGATGGGAAAGGAGAGGTAAGGGGAGGAGTGGAGAGAGAGAGAGAGAGACATAATTTATGAATGACTGTCTTGTTTAATTCAACAGGACCTCTAACCAATGTCTTGTGGGCTTTAGTTCTGTTTCAGACGAGTCGTTCTGAATCATTGGAGGTCTTCCTCATTATTCCCATTACTGTCATCAGGAGTGTCTGGGGGATGGATACGTGTGTTAGGGAGAAGCCAGTACAACACCTCTCACCTTCTCCCCTAGCTGTCACTACGCCTCAGCTAGACTGAATAATTGGAGGTTAAGGGTCGGGTGGGATTGATAGCTGACAGAGTGACCATTTGGGCTCGAAACAGCCATCCCTGGTGAGCTAGTACAACATTGAGGAGGTAAAAGACCCTCTTTCTCTCCTCTGTCTCATTCTCCCGCTCTCTCGCCCTCTCGTACTTGGAATGGAGAGAAGGAGAGAGAAACCAAAACACAGAGACCCATCTGGAGCTGGTATGGAGAAGGTCTAGGCCAGTGGAGGATCCTGAGGGGAGGACGGCACACAATAATGGCTGGAATGGAGCAAATTAAATGGCATTAAACACATGGAAACCACGTGTTTGTTGTATTTGATACCATTCCACTCCAGTCAATACCACGAACACATTGTCCCCAATTAAGGTGCCACCAACCTCCTGTGGTCTGGGCCCCTGAGGGACATTGCTGACAGGTCTATACACAGCTTCTGTTACTGCTCAAACCACATCTTGTCATGGTCTTCATATGGCTGAATGGCATGGCACTGTGTATGTGTGGAGCTCCTTAAGAGAGATCACGTATTTCCTCACCCTCCATGTAATTTAACAGGGCTAATCCTAACACATCTTTATGCTAAGATACAGTAGAGCACATATACAATGAGGACAGGCCTAGGGAGAGAGAAGCAGTGGGTTGGAAGAGCTTAGAAATGCCTCAATCCACTCCATCGGTTCCTGTTCTCTCCGATGCTCTGTACCCATTTCCTTCTCCTCTCTCTCGCTCTGTGGATTCACTGATAGTCATTTACTGAACCTCCGCCTCACTCATCTCTACAACACACACTACCCCCACCTCTCCTCCTCCTGGCACTACTTAAAATGTGACTCATGAAGAAGAGAGCAGAGATATCCAATTTCCCAGCTAGAAAGGACTCTTTTTCTCTGACAAAACATGTACCTGGCACCGACACCGACAACTAAAGTGTTCCACTTAAACGACCCCTGAGTGGTTTTCTAAACCGATCTTGGACTTTCATCAAATACAGTTGGTCTTACATATACAGAAGGGCTGTTCTCACAACTAAAAGCCTCTCAGCTCAAAGTGGTAACAAACTAAACGTTTCAAAAGGTCAAATCTTTACCCATATTCACCTCTTCAGATGTTTTTTCTCAAAACCCAAACCCAACTCTCTCCTAGAACCAAACCCACCTCCCAGCCCCAGACAGGGTGAGGCCGCGCTCCCTCTGGCGGTCACAGTACTGGGCAAAAATCTCAGCACAGCAACGTGGCTTCAACCTCCTGATCAGGTAGAGGCGGAGCGGCCGGGCCTCACGTTTGCTCAGCTCTCCACTGTCATCCATATCTGAAGAGCCAGCGCAGCCCCTCATCCTCCCCGCCTGGGTCTGACATGTCCCCACTCCTCAACCCCCAGAGAGGGGACCGAGCTGGATGGGGGAGGGGACATGGTGCCTGACAGGAGGGCATCTGACACCCTGGTAAAGAAATGACATATTTTAAACCAGTAGCATCTCTCTTCTGCGCACTATAGTCATGTATTGGCTTGTATAGTCTTGAATTGAAATACAATGTTTATTTTAAGTGATGAGCCACACGCAGAGAGCATCTAGCAGACACAAATCTGAGAGTAACTTCTTAAAGGGCCTCCCGCTGACATACTAAAGATGACGTTCCACTGTGTTTTTTACAGAACCACAGAGTCTGACTAGTCAGTGAATCTATACTGATGAGATACCTGCAGTCAGGATAAAATAATGAATTTCACACAAGCACTCCATTTCTGAACCTTAGCTGAAGCAATGCTGCTTGTCAGTCATATAACCATGTTCCAATTTCTGTGTCGAGACGAAAAGAGCAAACCAGTTATTTATAAACAGGAAGACTATTTGCATGAAAAAGATGTCTTTGAGAGAAACAGGGAATAGAGGAGGGTTTTGGAGAGAGCGGGGTGAGAGAAACAGGGAATAGAGGAGGGATTTGGAGAGAGAGGGGTGAGAGAAACATGGAATAGAGGAGGGTTTTGGAGAGAGCGGGGTGAGAGAAACAGGGAATTTAGAGAGAAACAGGGGAGGGGGATTTTGAGAGAGAGGGGTTTGGAGAGGGTGAGAGAAACAGGGAATAGAGGAGGGTTTTGGAGAGAGGGGTGAGAGAAACAGGGAATAGAGGAGGGTTTTGGAGAGAGTGGGGTGAGAGAAACAGGGAATAGAGGAGGGATTTGAGAGAGGGAGAGGGGGATTTGAGAGAAACAGGGAATAGAGGAGGGATTTGGAGAGAGAGGGGTGAGAGAAACAGGGAATAGAGGAGGGATTTGGAGAGAGAGGGGTGAGAGAAACAGGGAATAGAGGAGGGATTTGGAGAGAGGGGTGAGAGAAACAGGAAATAGAGGGGTTTGGAGAGAGGGGGTTTGGAGAGAGAGGGGTGAGAGAAACAGGGAATAGAGGAGGGGTTTGAGAGAGAGGGGTGAGAGAAACAGGAAATAGAGGAGGGTTTTGAGAGAGAGGGGTGAGAGAAACAGGGAATAGAGGAGGGATTTTGAGAGAGCGGGGTGAGAGAAACAGGGAATAGAGGAGGGATTTGAGAGAGAGAGAGGGTGAGAGAAACAGGGAATAGAGGAGGGATTTGGAGAGAGAGGGGTGAGAGAAACAGGGAATAGAGGGATTTGGAGAGAGAGGGGTGAGAGAAACAGGGAATAGAGGAGGGATTTGGAGAGAGAGGGGTGAGAGAAACATGGAATTACAGATGGATGGATATGTAAAACAGAAGAGGTTGAGTGAAGGAGAGAGTTGTGTGTATAAATGAACTGAGTGAAAAACTGACAGATGTAGCGATAGATTGGAAAAGAGGTATATAGCATTTAAGTGGCCACGAGAGGGAGGAGAGATGTAAGGGTGAGAAAGAGAGGGATGAACTGGAAAGATAGACACGAGTATAGAGGGGTATGCAGACTGACCTGTAGTAAGAAAGAGAGGGATGCAGTCAAGACATAAACAGATGGTAGAAGGAGTAAGTCCAGTGGGTTTAATTACACTGAACGAAAATGTAAATGCAACATGCAACAATTTCAACAATTTTACTGAGTCACAGTTCATATAAGGAAATCAGTCAATTTAAATAAATTCATTAGGCCGTAATCTATGGATTTACACGTAGTCTGCGGTTGTGAGGCAGGTTGGACGTACTGCCAAAATTCTCTAAAACGTAGTTGGAGGAGGCTTATGGTAGAGAAATTAACATTAAATTCTCTGGCAACAGTTCTGGTGGACATTCTTACCATCAGCATGTCAATTGCACACTCCCTCAAAACTTGAGACATCTGTGGCATTGTGTTGTGTGACAAAACTGCACATTTTAGAGGGACCTTTTATTGTCACCAGCACAAGGTGCACCTGTGTAATGATCATGCTATTTAATCAGCTTCTTGATATGTCACACTTGTCAGGTGGATGGATTATCTTGGCAAAGGAGAAATACTCACTAAACAAATTGTTGCACAAAATTTTGGGGAAATGGGCTTTTTGTGCATATGGAAAATTTCTGTGATCTTTAATTTCAGCTCATGAAACATGGGACCAACACTTCACATGTTGCATTTATATTTTTGTTCCGTGTGGTATGCAGACTGACCTGTGAGCGCTGAGTATTCCAGACTGTCTGGCTCTCACCAGACTCTGCAGGAACTCTTTCTTCGGGCCCCAGGGCACCTTGGGAGCAGACAGAGGGTGTTAAGGCAAGGGGGTCCGTTTAAGTTGTGACTCTTGGCAGAATGAGGAAAGCCACCCGCTATGATGTAAACTAGACAGGACTCCACATGCTGTTCACCACAGCTCATTGACACAGTACCCACAGTACTCAGTATAGAAAGTATCAATCAAATGTACAGTGTTAGCCTGGTCTTAGAATACTTTGTAATGTCTGCCAATGACTATAGGAGTGACAATGACTATAGGAGTTGGCAGAAAGAACAAACTGATCTGGGACCAGGCTAGTAAAAATGAGAAAGGTCATTGTTGATCTATTCAGGTATAGTGCAGTGCAGTTTGATGATCTGACCTGGTAGAGATCTGCCTCTGTAGCTTCTGTCAGGCTGACTGCTGTGGGGCTCCTCCAGGATGAAGTCTGGCAGCTGGTTCCTGAAGGGGGCAACAACAACCATGGGAATGATCTACGTCTGCAGCCGTAACTCGTATATGAAGTATATGAAGCTAAGGGACTATACAGTGAAAATGGATGGAAATGTCCATTAAATAATGTTATGGAACCAGGATGCTGAAGAAGGTCATCAATAAAACCATAGCATTGCACTATTCTTTAGTACGATGCAGGGGGCTGGTCTAGTTGTAGTGCTGTGGCCCCCAGACCACTTCTGCCCCTGGAGGCAGTGGTTCAATCCCCGTTCTGCCACTCAACACTCACTGTTCCCTCTCCTCTATCTCCCTATCTACAATACATACTGTATCTATACTAAAACTCTTGCGTCGAGCCATCCCGGATCCGGGATCGTGAATACAGCCTCAAGCTCATTACCATTATGCAACGTTAACTATTCATGAAAATCACAAATGAAATTAAATTAATATGCTAGCTCTCAAGCTTAGCCTTTTGTTAACAACACTGTCATCTCAGATTTTCAAAATATGCTTCTCAACCATAGCAAAACAAGCATTTGTGTAACAGTATTGATAGCTAGCGTAGCATTTAGCGTTAGCATCAGCAGGCAACATTTTCACAAAAAACAGAAAATCATTCAAATAAAATCATTTACCTTTGAAGAACTTCAGATGTTTTCAATGAGGAGACTCTCAGTTAGATAGCAAATGTTCAGTTTTTCCAAAAAGATAATTTGTTTAGGACAAATCGCTCTGTTTTGTTCATCACATTTAGCTACAAAAAAAACCTGTATCCAGGAGTGTAATTATCCCCGCAGCTCATTAGCATAACACAACGTTAACTATTCATGAAAATCGCAAATGAAATTAAATTAATATGCTAGCTCTCAAGCTTAGCCTTTTGTTAACAACGCTGTCATCTCAGATTTTCAAAATATGCTTCTCAACCATAGCAAAACAAGCATTTGTGTAACAGTATTGATAGCTAGCGTAGCATTTAGCGTTAGCATCAGCAGGCAACATTTTCACAAAAAACAGAAAATCATTCAAATAAAATCATTTACCTTTGAAGAACTTCAGATGTTTTCAATGAGGAGACTCTCAGTTAGATAGCAAATGCTCAGTTTTTCCTGAAAGATTATTTGTTTAGGAGAAATCGCTACGTTTGGTGCGTCACGTTTGGCTACCAAAAAAAAAAGAAAAATCAGTCATCAAAACGCCAAACTTTTTTCCAAATTAACTCCAAAATATCGACTGAAACATGGTAAACGTTGTTTAGAATCAATCCTCAAGGTGTTTTTCACATATCTCTTCATGATATATCATTCGTTGAAAGCCTCCTCTCTCCTCTCAATCACTGGATGACTGCGTGCAGCTTGTAGATTACGCACCAATTTAGACAAAGGACACCGGGCGGACCCCTGGTAAATGTAGTCTCTTATGGCCAATCTTCCAATGATATGCCTACAAATATGTCACAATGCTGCAGACACCTTGGAGAAACGATAGAAAGGGCAGGCTCATTCCCGGCGCATTCACAGCCATATAAGGAGACAATGGAAAACAGAGGCTCAAAAATTCTGCCCATTTCCTGGTTGAAGTTTCATCTTGGTTTCGCCTGTAGCATGAGTTCTGTGGCACTCACAGATAATATCTTTGCAGTTTTGGAAACTTTGGAGTGTTTTCTTTCCAAAGCTGCCAATTATATGCATAGTCGAGCATCTTTTCGTGGCAAAATATTGCGCTTAAAATGGGCACATTTTTTAATCCATAAATTAAAAGAGCACCCCCAATATCCAAGAAGTTTTTTAAAAAGTAGTAGTAGTAGAAGGTTTTATTAGTTTCTCACTGTCATAGACTGAATTGTATACCATATATAAATAATTATAATTAGATAATAGATCATTACTAAATGGTAAAATCCTAAACACCCTCTTTTTTCCCTTAGAACAGCCTCAATTCATCGGGGCATGGTGTCTCGCCCTGACCTTAGAGATCCTTATTTATTCTCTATGTTGTTGTGGTGTTATTTTCTGTTTTGTGTCTGTACCTGACAGAAATGTTCGCTTTCATTTTCGCGTTGTTCTATTGTTTGAGTGTTTTTGATAATGAAAATCATGAACACTTTCCACGCTGCGCTTTGGTCCACTCCTTCAAACGACAGCCGTTACACATGGACTCTACAAGGTGTCGAAAGAGTTCCACAGGGATGCTGGCCCATGTTGACTCCAATGCTTCCCACAGTTGTGTCAAGTTGTCTGAATGTCCTTTGGGTGGTCGACCATTCTTGATACATACGGGAAACTGTTGAGCATGAAAAACCCAGCAGCATTGCAGTTCTTGATACAACCGGTGCGCCTGGCACCTACTACCATACACTGCTCAAAGGCACGTAAATCTTTTGTGTTGTCCATTCATCCTCTGAATGGCACACATACACAATCCATGTCTCAATTGTCTCAAGGCTTAAAAATACTTCTTTGCCTCCCGGGTGGCACAGTAGTCTAAGGCTGTGCCACCAGAGATTCTGGGTTCGATTCCCGGGTATGGCGAGGGGACGGTCTAAAGTTATACTGTTGCATTGGTGCCGAGACCCGGTCCCGCGCAGGTTTCAATGCAACAGTATAACTTTAGACCGTCCCCTCGCCCATACCCAGGCGCGAACCAGGGACCCTCTGCACACAGTGAAATATACCTGCTGGAGCGCGTGCTACGGGTGGGTGTTGCTATGGTGACCAGTGAGTTGAGATAAGGAGTGTTGTGTGGCGTTGAAGCTCGTTTGGAGGTTTGTTAACACAGTGTCAAAAGAAGGGCCAGAAGTATACAGAATGGTGTCGTTGGTGTAGAGGTGGATCAGAGACTCACCAGCAGTAAGAGCGACATCATTGATATATACAGAGAAAAGAGTCGGCCCGAGAATTGAACCCTGTGGCACCCCCATAGAGACTGCCAGAGGTCCGGACAACAGGCCCTCCGATTTGACACACTGAACTCTATCTGAGAAATATCTGAGTGTATGCTGCTGCTACTCTGTTCTTTATTTTACTCTTATTATCTATCTGATGCCTAGTCACTTTACCCTGCCTTCATGTACAATCGCATTTGCTTATGTAAATGCAATATTTTATTTTTTATACATTTGCAAAAAAAATCTAAAAACCTGTGTTTGCTTTGTCATTAAAATCAAATCACATGTTATTTGTCACATGCGCCGAATCCAACAGGTGTAGACTTTACTGTGAAATGCTTGCTTACAAGCCCTTAACCAACAATGCAGTTCAAGAAATAGAGTTTAATAAAATATTTACTAAATAACCTAAAGTAAAAAACAAGTAATACAATACATTTACATAACAATAACAAGGCTATTTACAGGGAGTACTGATACCGGGTCAATGTGTGGGGATACAGGTTAGTCGAGGTAACTTGTAAAGGGACTATGCATAGAAAATAAGTCAATGTAAATAGTCGGTCGACCATGTGTTGTGGGTGAACAGAGAGTACAGGAGGGGACTAAGCATGCACCCCTGAGAGGCCCCAATGTTGAGGATCAGCGTGGCAGATGTGTTGTTGCCTACCCTTACCACCTGGGGGCAGCCCATCAGGAAGTCCAGGATCCAGTTGCAGAGGGAGGTGTTTAGTCTCAGGGTCCGTAGCTTAGTGATGAGCTTTGTGGGCGCCATGGTGTTGAACGCTGAGTTGTAGTCAATGAACAGCATTCTCACATAGGTGATCCTTTTGTCCAGGTGGGAAAGGGCAGTGTGGAGTGTGATTGAGATTGCGTCATCTGTGGATCTGTTGGGGAGGTATGCGAATTGGAGTGGGTCTAGGGTGTCTGGGAGGATGCTGTTGATGTGAGCCATGACCAGCCTTTCAAAGCACTTCATGGTTACCGACGTGAGTGCTATGGGGCGGTAATCATTTAGGCAGGTTACCTTCGCTTCTTGGGCACAGGGACTATGGTGGTCTGTTTGAAACATGTAGGTATTACAGATTTGGCCAGGGAGAGGTTGAAAATGTCAGGGAAGACACTTGCCAGTTGGTCCACGCATGCTTTGAGTACACGTCCTGGTAATCCGTCTGGCCCCACGGCTTTGTGAATGTTGACCTGTTTAAAGGTCTTGCTCACACCGGCTACTGAGAGCGTGTTTACACAGTCGTCCGGGACAGCTGGTGCTCTCGTGAATTCTTCAGTATTGCTTGCCTCGAAGCGAGCATAAAATGTGGGAGGTCCAGCAATTACCTCGACTACTTCCGTTGGCATAATTTCTCATTCAAGCGGAAGTGTGTATAGATTGTGTGTACTGTATATATCAGGGATGATCAACTGATCTATTTTTGTTGTTGTGGATCTATTTCCACAACAACAAAAAATATAGAATATAATAGAATACACAAGGTGCAATTTCAAAATGTGGTTGTGCATCAACAGTTTTTCTCTTGTTATGTCAGTCAGTGATAGCAGTAGAGGCTGCTGAGGGGAGGACGGCTCATAATAACGGCTGGAATGGAGTAAATGGAATGGTATCAAACATGTTTTTGGGGGGCTTTTCATATGTTTGATAGCATTCTATTCACTTTCTTCCAGCCATTCACTCCATTTCAGCCATTGTTATGAGCAGTCCTCCCCTCTGCAGCCTCCAATGACTGGTAGTCAGTCAATGTCAGCACTTTTTTTCCAGATTCCTAAATTAGTTAAGCGGCCAGCTGTCTAAACTTTTTATTATGGTCAAATTACCAGCCGGTGGGCACCCATTGATTTTGTTAGTCAGTCTCACTCAGATATTATATTAAAAACTGCAAACATTTCCCTCCACCCTATGGCAAAATGTGTAGAATTGCAGGAAATTAGCTGTAAAACCACAAATTTTCCTCTCTGCCCCATGGCAAAATGAGTAGATTTGTAACAAATTTGCTTTAAACTGCACAAAATTAACTTGCAATGTGGGAGGGGGAGAGACGCAGACCCACGCGCAACTGCAGTACCTTATAATACGTTCAGATTTTTTGGGGGGGTCCCCACCCACATCAAAGTTGCCAATCCCTGGTACATATGATGAATGATAGATGGTATGTATCGATGTGTATAGTATGAATATGTGTGTGTAGATGGAGGCATCTATGACTTACTTTCATAGAATGTACACCAGATTACGCTCACTAAAGGGTACTTACCTGCACAGTGTGCTCGTGGTGCCATCTGTAGCTGAGTGGTGATGTACTGGGCTCTCTGGAAGGCATACAGGGATTTGTAAAGGCGTCCATTGCTGCCACATTCAGTCCGGTGGTGCCCCCTGTGGCATTCCAGCGCATAGCCTCGGGGCAACGTTTTCTGTGACGAGAAACGGCTGGAGACAAGCAGCAACACAGGCAGCACAATGCAATTACAACCTGCTGACCTGTACTCTGATTTGACACACTTTGACCCCCAGCGTACTGTATCAGAGAGATGGATGGAAAAAGAGCAGGGTAGGACTCGCACTGAGGTTGTGTGACCAATCAGAACACGGGTAAATAGATGTTTGTAGTGTGTATGGGTGTGGATAGACATGTTCAGAGAGAGGGATTTGTTGGTGCTTTGGCTTGTTAATGCTCAGTCTGCTGCTTGTCTGGCACAGGAACAGTGTTTCAGTGTCACGCCAGGAAAAGATGAGGGAGCGCGTGAAATATGAGAGGCACTGCAGCAGTCAACACATGGCCAAAGTATGTGAACATTTAAAACAGAAAAAGGGGAAATTAGTGGGTAAGTGTGTTTGTGTGTGTATATCTTGGTCTTCACCTGCTCCTGTACCTGCGAGAGCTGGTTTCGCTAGCTAACAGCTCTGTAGATAAACAGGCCAAACTGAGGGGACGGTTCCAGACCCTTCAGGCCCACCTCACCGCCCTGCCTGTCAACTGTGGGCTCAATCTGCAGCTCATCGTCATGGCTGGAGTAAAGTACTGTATTTTACAGGCCTGCATGCAGAGGGAAGATGCTGGAACATTTCTGCTGTGTCATCTGAATATTGCGCTAATACTCCATAAAACACACATGCATGACCTCTAAATTCTCTTATCTGTCTTTAAGTCACTACTTGAGTACATGACACACACCATCCTAAAGGACACTTATCGCCATCATGAGAGCAAGTCTCTTGTTGCAGAACAGGACTGCTGTCCGCGGGCTTTCCCTGTATCCTTGCTATAGTATCGGTGCACTGCAGCTTTTTCCAGCCTAATTCATAGGCACAGTGGTGTCACTAATCGTTAGTGGAATGCCCGAGGCCTCGACTTCATTTGATAAACTTCTATTGACACACCATGTGTCTTTTTTACATCAACATTCCGGTGAGGTGGGAGGAGGAGAGAGAGAGGATGAGAGAGAGAGAGAGAGAGAGAGAGAGAGAGAGAGAGAGAGAGAGAGAGAGAGAGACAGCAGCACAATTAGACCCAACCAAATCATGAGAAAACAAAAAGATAACTACTTAACACATTGGAAAGAATTAACAAAAAAACAGAGCAAACTAGAATGCTATTTGGCCCTACACAGAGAGTACACAGCGGCAGAATACCTGACCACTGTGACTGACCCAAAATTAAGGAAAGCCTTGACTATGTACAGACTCAGTGAGCATAGCCTTGCTATTGAGAAAGGCCGCCGTAGGCAGACATGGCTCTCAAGAGAAGACAGGCTATGTGCTCACTGCCCACAAAATGAGGTGGAAACTGAGCTGCACTTCCTAACCTCCTGTCCAATGTATGACCATATTAGAGAGACATATTTCCCTCAGATTACACAGATCCACAAAGAATTCGAAAACAAATCCAATTTTGAAAAAGTCCCATATCTACTGGGTGAAATTCCACAGTGTGCCATCACAGCAGCAAGATTTGTGACCTGTTGCCACGAGAAAAGGGCAACCAGTGAAGAACAAACACCATTGTAAATACACCCATATTTATGCTTATTTATTTTATCTTGTGTCCTTTAACCATTTGTACATTGTTAAAACACTGTATATATATATAATATGACATTTGTAATGTCTTTACTGTTTTGAAACTTCTGTATGTGTAATGTTTACTGTTAATTTTTGTTGTTTTTCACTTTATATATTCACTTTGTATGTTGTCTACCTCACTTGCTTTGGCAATGTTAACACATGTTTCCCATGCCAATAAAGCCCTTGAATTGAATTGAATTGAATTGAGAGAGAGAGAGGAGTACTTGGACCACAGCCCACAGGCTTCTGCTAAATTGCTAACACATGCTGCCCAGTGCCAGACTTCTCACTAAAAGCTAGGTATCATACATGCGCTCACACACGGGTCCCTCTCTTGTCGTTGACCTTCCCTCTCCCAATCCCACTCAGACCTGGACCCGGACTATGGCCTCTTCCCCCCACCCCTCCCCAAGCCCCAGCCATCCTCCAGGCTCTATCTTCAATACCTCTTTGTCTCCTGCTCTCCCTCACACTCTGCCATGGTGTGCATTTCACTGGTGCTCTAGTGCTAAAAGAACTGCCTGTGCTGCTAGGGCATTATTTCATCCATTGATTCCTTGGGGAGAAAAGCATATACATTGAATATGTGTGTGCATGTTGGAGGTCTCTGAGATAGAGGTAGTATCCTCATTGTGGCTAGAGGACAGGGGAGATAACTTTCTAACTAGGAATTCACTGTATTCAGTACCACTGAATAGACTGGCAGGCAGGCAGGCAGGCAGGCAGAGAGGAGGGGTGTCCCAGTGCAAAGTATAGCTCGTAGCCTTGAGTGGTCTTCTCTGTTCAGGTGCAGTGTTACAATGTGTTCAATGTGTTCCCGGCTACAATTAGTGTCCGTGTTTTGTGTTGAGCAGTGCAGCGTGGACGAACAAGGGGGCACGGTTTTAGGCAACCGGGTGTTAGATTGACCCAATTTTATAAGTGCATATGAAAATATAGATATATCTGAAGAGGGTCACCGTAGGGTGATGAAATAGGATGTTTTGGCTAAGACTGTGCAACGCTGCTGAAAGACTTGCACATGTTTTTTCTTCATCTCTGTCATATGTGGAGTAAAAGTAGAGAGAGCAGTGAATCAGTCAGTCTCTTGTGAAGAGTTCTTCTCCATTCATCTCTATGGCATGGCAGGATGGCTGAACAGACAAACAGGCTGTGTGTGCAATCTGTCATGAGCCTGTAGAATAAAAACAACAAAACACTGCACACACACACACGCTGACATGCTAAACAGGTGCACTTTCACAGCCAAGTCGTGTACAAGTACACCTTCTCTCACACTTTAAAATTGGCATGGTAACCAAACAGAGTGAAACCTACAAACACATGTACTGTATTGACACACTCAAACACATACAGTGCCATCGGAAAATATTCATACCCCGTGACCATATTTTGATGTGTTACAGCCTGAATTCAAAATTGATTAAATAGATTTTTCCCCTCACCCATCTACAGACAATACCAGATAATGACAAAGTGCAAACATGTTTTTAGACATTATTGCAAATGTATTGAAAATGAAATAAAGAAATAACTCATTTACACAAGAATTCACACCCCTGAGTCAATACATGTCAGAATCACCTTCTGCAGTGATTACAGCTGTGAGTCTATCTGGATAAGTCTCTAAGGGCTTTGCACACCTGGGTTGTACAATATTTGCACATGACTCTTTTTAAAGTTATTCAAGCTTTGTCAAGTTAGTTGTTGATCATTGCTATACAGCCATTTTCATGTCTTGCCATAGATTTCTAGACGATTTAAGTCAAAACTGTAACTAGGCCACTCAGGAACATTCAATGTAGTCTTGGTAAGCAACTCCAGTGTATATTTGGCCTTGTGTTATTGTCCTGCTGAAAGGTGAATTTGTCTCCAACTGTCAGTTGGAAAAGAGACTGAAGTAAGTTTTCCTCTAGGATTTTCAATGTGCTTAACTCTATTCCATTTCTATTTATCCTAAAAACTAAAAACGCCTGTATCTTTTCTAGTGTCGGGGTGTATTGATATATAACCCAGTGTAATTAACAACTTCACCATGCTCAAAGGGATATTCAGTGTCTGCTTTTTTTATACCCATCTACCAATAGGTGCCATTCTTTGCGAGGCATTAGAAAACGTCCCTGGTATTTGCGCTTGAAGGGACCTTACAGATAATTGTGTATGTGGGGTACAGAGATGAGGTAGTCATTCAAAAATCCATTATTGCAGAGAGTGTGTCCATGCAATTTAAGTGACTTTATAAGCAAATGTTTACTCCTGAACTTATTTAGGCTTGCCATAACAAAAGGGTTGAATAGTTAGACGAGACATTTCAGCTTTTCATTTTTTATTACATTGTAAACATTTCTAAAAACATAATTCCACTTCGACATTATGGGGTATTGTGAGTAGGCCAGTGACGAAAGTCAAGGATTGTGAAAATAACAGCTTAAATATTTGCCTCGAGGCAAATTTCTAGCCTGCGGTCAGGGCTAGTTGGCCAGTGTTTGTGTACTCCATACACTGCCTCCTCTTTAGGGAACATTGGCTTTATAGACTTTCTCAGATTCCACTCCATGGCTTGGAGGTAAATATGGTCCCTACTCACTTATCTTGGATCAGTTTGTCATACTCTAGTACTGACCATAACCATTTAGGAGACAAGATTACGTCACTATGACTATGACTCAAGAAAACAGGTATATGCCCTTAATTCATGGATGTAGCCAACCTGAAAAGGGTTTCTTTCAGCACTGCTTAAGATGGCAACCACTGCTTTCTTTCTATTACAGTCTACTTCACTCAGCTAGAGCACAATGTAATATAAAACGTGAGCGCAAAACTATATACTTTAAACGCAACAAGATGATGAGCAGCACGCGACAGGTGAAAGTGAGCACCAGCCTACGTCCCACTGCCACAGTTTAGGCGCGTGGCTCCGCTAGTTGTTGCACCGGCTTCGGTCTCTGTGGCAAAGCGCGGTGCGCAAGTCGCCAGCCAAGCCAGCCTTTGGTAGAGCCGTTAACGCGAAAAAAAGGTTAAAGGACAGCTATTTATATTCTTTCCTTTCACTTTCAGCAGGCCATTTAGTTGGTAAGCGGAAGATCTCTTCACATGTAGCACGACAAAACGGGTAGTTCTCAAATTATTACGCTTTTCCGCAAAACCGGTGGCAAGAATAGTGCACGGGAAATGTCTTCAAAACCTACACTTTAATTGTAAATGTGGTTCTCGGTCCTCCTGGATTTGAGTGCAGACAATATGAGCATCTAGATGTCCCCTGTCAAATTCCTACATTGGCTTTATCCCCAAGTAGCCAGCCTCCTGTCTGACAATAACATGTGCGTAACTGCTGCACAACGGGAACGAACCATTCTTTAGGCCAACTTGTTCACAGTGGGCTAGTGTATGAAAAGTAGTTTTAGCAAACGTCTTTTTATTGACATCTACTAGTGTTTTATAAACGTTAATAGGCCTATTTGCTGAGGTAAGAACGGTCTACTCCTGGTGGTCTGTCTACTACTAGGCTACGTCTCCCTCACGTGGACATAACCATGCAGACTAAGCAGCCCATAGGGCAAGCGGCCGACATTCACTAATTCTACCAGGAGGAATGTAATTAAAAAAAAAAAAAAAGTAGTATGAGTAGACCCATTAACTGTCCAGAATCATATATTACTAACAATAACATGTATTACAGAGGATGGATAGGCTATGTAGACATATTTAGAAGAGAGAAGGGGAAAAAAAGACAACCAAGTCATAGTATTTTATAAGGAAACTTTATGTGTGCTTGTGAAATTCACTTTTAGACAGAAGGCCTTTTGCAGTTTCCAGTACAGCAGATAAGGTTTGATATTAAAGAGCACAAAAATGAAGAAATCACAATTCCAAAGTTCGATGCTTTCCAACCAGGCATGTGAAAGTATGAGCTTTTGGCCCAATTCTTAAATTCCTCCAGTCCCTCTTACTCACTTCCCCCTAAGCTCCTCAACCCCTCTCATTTACAAATATTAAAGAAATAAAACAAACGTCTTGCACTTAATTTAGTCAATTTCTTCAAATCAATTCCTGCCATCTCTCTGAACTCTGTGATATTGGATATAGACGATTGCATAGATTGGTAGTCAGTCATTTCCTTTTTATTTAAGACATAATGGAATGTTGATTAAGACTCTGGCCCCCTCCCTTTGCCCTCCTTTACACTGGGTCCCTGCCTGTCCTGCTGCAGAGAGAAGACAGACAAGGAGATGGAGGGATGAAAGAGTGAGAGACAGGGCTGTAGCCACGAACAGGCACATTTTTAGTACTCCCATTGTTTCCAACTTCCTCGGGGAACTCTCTAAAGTGGTGTCCCTACAGAAACAATTCAACTGAGGATAGTGGTGGGCCTTCACTTTGTCCATGTAAGCTTTACATGACCTGATATTCTTTCAGTTGAAACTATAATAAATGGATTGGGTGAACAAGAGCATCTTATATGCCTCCATGTCAAAGTGATATACCACGAAAGCAAAGTTTCATAGATGCCAACATGTTTGTGTCAAGTGTCATGTGATGTTTACATAGAAGCTATAAAGGCCTCACATATTCCTCCTCCAACTAAATTGTCACCATATCTTCAATCCGACAGGATTCCATATTTGACCGTTGAAAAGAAATATAACAAAAATAAAACTTTACCCAAATGGAGACTCACAGTAACTCAAACCTATCTACGGTACTCAATGTGTCACACTGCCATTTGTTGTTTTTCCTTTTAAAAATGCCACTTGTTTTGCCCTACAAGCCTGCGATGAGTATTCTGACTGTGTTGCGTACTGAAAAAATAAGTATGTACAGCACTGAACCCAATTACTCACATTTGCTGGAGAAAAGAAACAAACAAAAAGGAAAGAGTTGAGGTTAGCAATCCAAGTTCCAATTATCCAGCAAAATGTGGAACGGGTACATGTCATTATTCTCTGTTCAACCCCCTACCCCCCTTTCATATATCTCTGTGTTCTAATACGCAACCCCCCCCCCTCCCAGCAAGATAAAATAAACAAACAAAAAATGTTGTATAAGAATCAGAATATCTTGTACCCCGTCCCCAAGGCAGAGGGTAGGGTGAAGATGGGACTTGCACTACAGAGCAGTGTCCTCATTCCATTCTGACCCAGAAGCGCACCTGTGGTTGCTTGTTTTCACCCCATAACATGATGTGCATTTGATTCTAGTTCTGTGAACAAAGTTGCACTCATTAAACGCTTGTAACAGCCAACGAGTTTGAGATGAAAACCTGCACTCAGGGGCACTGCGGGACCAGAAATTAGAGAGAGCAGTAGAGCTGTCCACCAATCACTTCCCAGGACTCTCCAACTGCAGCCCCTCCCTCTTCTACAGAGCCAATCAATCCACTGGCTGCAGACTCACTCCCCTCTTCTCTTCTCTCCTCCTACTGCTCTGTGACTGCAGGCTATATCTAGAGGGGTGGAGTGCGTCTGCTCTGCATTGGGCCTGGCAAGCCTCTATGTACCCCCCTTCCACCCCAAACCTCATCCCGTCCCCATCCCTCCCCCCTGTGGTGTGCTCCTAGAGGTCACTCTCCCCGTAGAGGGCGGTAGAGAAGGACATGTAGTCGAGAGCTCCGGGCTTCGCGTCAGGGCCCGAGTAGGGCGCCATGCGGGCGATGCAGTACTCTGCCTGGTCTGGAGGCAGCTCACGCCTCAGCTCCTCAGCCGTGATGAAGTTCTGACCGAGAGAGAGGGAGATGGGAAGAGCGGGAGGGACGGTGAATAACGGAGTGATAGTTGTGTAATAATTGTTTGTCTACTTCAGCTGTCTCAGGTAGCTGCATCTCACACACACACACACAAAGCCCAATACCATTCCACCCCCACCTTGTCTGCAGCCAAGATCTTGAAGGAGGCGATGACCTGGTCGGCTGTGTCGGTGTCCGTGGTCTCCCGGGACATGAAGTCTATGAAGGCCTGGAAGGTGACAGCTCCACTGTTGTTGGGGTCCACTATGCCCATGATGCGGGCAAACTCGGCATCACCCTGGAAACCACCACAGGAAGAACAGTTTAACCCAGACAAAAAAATAGGAAATCGAGGGCATCATTGACCAATGACCAACCTCTGAGCAATATTACCACTAATTAAACATACAACTTGTCCATTTGAGTTGATGATAAAGATTGCGTTAATATCTGCTTAGGGGCAGGGTTGTTAAGAGGGATTGTGTTAAGAGACAGTTACTACACATTAAACTTACCATGTCATAGTAGCTACAACAGTAAGGGTCTTACTCTAAACTCAAGATGGAGGGAGAAAAAGACAGAGGAGAGAGAGAGAGAGAGAGAGAGAGAGAGAGAGAAGTGGCAGGCAGTACCAGGCTGTTTCCAGTCGCAACGAGCAGAGCGCGGTAATTGTCCATGTCCATCTGCCCTGTGCGCTTCTGTTCCCAGGGGCCGAGAGATGGAGAGGAACAGATATGGAAGGAAAAGAGCAATAGAGGGAGTGTGAATTTGAAGAGGACAGAAAATTAAGTGAGGAGGAAGACATGAGCAGATCAAAGCATGGGAAGAGGAGGAACACAGGAGGGGAAGTGCGGAGGTGAGTAATGTGAGGGGAGTGAAAAAAGAAAAGAAAAAACCAACGTTATAAGAGAGACGAGTCAAATCAAGGTAAAAAAACAAAAAAACAGCAGTGTCAGAGCCGAGGCGGAGGCTGGAGGCCAGTGGGTGAATGACAGCACAGGCAAGGAAAGAGCCAGGAAGAGAGCAGTTTAGATGGGTAACTCTGCTCCGCTCCCAACCCAGCTTGTATGTGCTCCTTACCGCTTTGTTATTCTCCACATCGTAACCCAGGCTGATCAGGCACGCCTTGAACTCCTCAGCCATCAGGGCCCCGCTGTGGTCCTGTGAGGTCACCACCAGCCAATTACAGCACACACCACGATGATGGACACCAGGTTGGACCAAGCACAGAAGGATGCCAGGTGGGAGTGGTCAGGTGATGGGATCATGACATGCAAGATGAGGGTGATGGACAGACAGACACAGACAAATGGATGTTAGATGTTACACAATGACAACAGCTTATGGGGAAAAGACATCCGTGATCCTAGACACGATGACAAGCACACCAGTGACCATAAGGGGCCAGTGTCTCCCAAAGGAGAGCGAAGGTAATGTTCTATAAGTGCTGAGGAACACATCCGCGATACACAAGCACTGTTTAACCGTCTGTCTGTACACACACACACACACACACACACACACACACACGTAAATGACAAGTCCTGGAAGATCACCATAGTGCTAGTGACAGGACAGCTGTGTTCCAAATGGCACTCTTTTCCCTAGAACCCTGATATTCAACTCTGAAGGCAGTTCCACTGCTTTATAAAAGAAATGACACTGTTCCCCTCTAATCAGGGACTGATTTAGACCTGGGACACCAGGTGTGTGGATTAATTCTCAGGTAGAACAGAAAACCAGCAGTAGTCTGGACCTCAGAGTAACAGCCATATGGGCCCTGGTCAAAGCACTGCACTATATAGGGAATATGGTCTCATTTGGGACGCAGCCTGTGTCTTGATGCTGAGCCAAACACGGCATACATAGACTGAGGTGAAGTGATGAGGTATGGTGTTGTGGGATGGGTGAGGTGAACTCAGGGGTTAAACAACCCCCCCCCTCCCCAGTGCACTCAGCTCCACCCTACACAGCGCCAGCCCTCTCAAACCCATGGTGAAACAATACTAGTTCCACCTGTGAATGTCAACAAACAGGTTCATCCTCACAAGTCTAGTCCATGCCTTACTCCCACCGGAGTTTCCCTTCTGAAATAAGAGGGGGGACTTAAGTACTAGGCATAAGACTTAAGAATCTGCACATACAGGAGTTAAGAGTAAACCCCTCTTCCAGTAAGACACAACTGCAAAAGCTGGTGGCAATCACATCCTTCTCGCAGACAAAAAAAAAAAGTTATTATACACAAAAAGAATCCCTCCTGCGCCCTCTCACATGATCCCGCATGTTGACCCCTGACCTTGTCAAAGTGGTTGAAGGAAGTGCGGTACTCATGCAGCTGCTCCTGGCTGATGCCCTTGGCGTCACGGGTCAGGATCTGGTTCTCGATCTCGTTGATGGTGCGGGCGATGGTGGTGAGGAGCTGCTCCCAGCCCACCCGCAGGTGCTGGGATGCAGGGAAAGATGGAGAGAGAGAGAGAGAATATATGTTGAAGGTTAACCAGAATAAACCGTACTGAGTAAGGACGAGAGATGGTAACAAGTGTAACATGTAGAACAGAGACGAACGGACAAACATAGATCTAATAGAGGGAGGAAAGAAAAAAACCTCCAGGCTGTCATTGTAAATAAGAATTGAAAATCAGAGAAAATAAAGGTGAAAAATAGTGACCTATATCAGATAGAAAAATAACCAAGACAGAGCAGGGTAGCATCCCAAATGGCCCCTACTCCCTACATAGTGCACTACTTTTATTACCAGCCCTGGTCAAAAGTAGCACACTATAAAGGGAATAGGGGGCCATTTGGGCTGCAAAGAAAAGTCAGTGTTGTGTGTAGCTACCTCCATGGTGTAGGCGGTGTACTTGTTGTCGAAGATGAGAGCCTCCTGGATGAGCTGATGGTCTCCCTCCAGCTGGTCGATGTTGGGCTTGTACTCTATGATGCTCTGCTCATACTCTCTCAGGTTCACCAGCTGGTCCTCCAGAGTTCCATTCATCTCAATGGATATCCGCCCAATCTCCTACACACACAGAGATCAGATCACCAAAAGGCCAGGGCCGGTGTGTATTCACTAGGCACCAAACGGAAGGGTCAACCTGGATGCTCAATTTAGTTTTAAGTTACAAAACATTTTCTGTTGACTGCCATTATGAACACGACCCAGGAGGCACAGAGTCAATAGAGCTAATGACTGTAAGAGGGCTGGGTCAATCTTATGTAGTATGGGTCTGTGCCTTTGCTGTACCTCCATTTTGGTCTGTATCCAGGGCCCGACGATGTTGGCCTGGGTGGCAAACTTGCGGCGCAGGTGGTCGTTAGACTGCTGCTTGGCCAGCTCCTCCTGCAGGGCCCGGTCACGCTGGGGCACCAGCTGTTCCACCTACAAACACACACCAGATGGGGGTGCCAGTCAGCACAGCACACACATTCCCATAGCAGCAGCAACACCACAAGGCTGAGGCTCACTCAGGAGCCTGTTTTAGGTAGGTTATTAACAACCACAAGGTAAAAATAAATATGATGATTTGGATTCAATTAAAACTGGCAAAAGCGCACGTCGCAGAGTATATGAACATACAGCCACAGGTACACATTGAACACACACACCTTGTGCCACTTGTCGTCGATACTCTTGGGTGTGATGGTGGTGTAGGGGTTGCCCCCGCTCAGCTTGATGCCATTGTACTGGGCAATCTTCTGCACCTCGGCCTGAATGGCCTGGATGGCCTCCCGCTCCTTGTTGGCCTCTGGGAGGGTAGACTTGAACTGCTCATGGGCTGTGATTAGGCCCTGTAAGAGAGAGGCGGGGAAGGGAGAGAGAGAAAAAATGAGGGAGATAGAAACGAAGGAGAAGGATAGGAAATGAGGTGGACAGAGGGAATGGACAGATGAAATGAGAGACCTGCGTGGCATCACAGTACGTACCCATATCAGTCAGATGAACCCGTGGATACCATACGTGCAGCGTGAAGGACGTTACCAGTATTTTCACAAGCCAAAGCTAAGTAGCGTCAGCACAATGACTGGAAGTCCACAGGTACGGTAGCATTGCTACTGTACCGGTCGATTTCCAGTCATTCCAAACGTTTGTTACCCAGTATGAGACTAAATGACAAGTTCATTGACAACCTACTGTTAACAGCACAGGTCATGATGATACATTGTGGTAGTGGAGACGCTCTGGGGACGTAAAGCAGTAAACGGTTGGTGACGGTGTCCCCATGTCTTTTACCTGGATCTCTTCGATGTTGTGAACGATGAACATGTCCTGCAGGTCCTCCATGGCCCCCTCCATCCAGTTGTTGAAGGGTGCCGCCCTCTTGGCGTACTCCAGGTACAGCTCGTCAATGGACTCCAGCTGCTTCTCTGTCCTCTGTGGGGGGAGAGACTGGGGTCAGGTAGCTGCTGGGAACACTACAATCTGACAGGGATTGAACATGAGACAGAAGTGGGGTAAGGGAACCCTGGTAGAAAGTCTGTGTGTGTCTACACATTTTTGAAGTGTAAACGTGTTCTTGTCATGACCTTAGAAGCGTGTCATGTATGAGTAGATGGGAGTGTGTGAAAGGTGGCTGGTCGGGGGCGCACCTCCAGAGACTCCCTGCGGCTCTGGGTGAGAGACCCCAGAGCATCCCACTGCTCACAGATCTTCTGACAGCGGGCGTTCACACTAGGGGAGTCGTAGTAGTCCAGCTCACTGAGGGACAGGGAGCACATACGTGGAATTATTATATTTACACGAGTCCTAATCAACCTGACCACAATCTCCATCCTTGTATTCTCCTGGATTATTTCGCCATTCATCTCTTCCATCCTCACCACCCCCCCCCCCCTCCGATTTACTCCTTCCCTCCATAGACTCCTCAAATCCCTCCAGCTCTCTTACTTGAGTTCCTGTGCGATGGCAGCGATCTGCTCCACGCGGTCTTGGTGGGCGGCCAGGTCAGACTCAAACGCCTCGTGTTTCCTCAGCAGAGCCTTGACCTCCGACAGGCTGGCTGTCTCATAGTCCTTCTGGGTCAGCATGGCCTCCTTACCTGGGGAAGGAAGGGGGGTTAAAGACAGATATCCAAACCAGCTCACTCAAAACCCTTACTTCTTCAATATATTATCAATATGGTTAAAGCAGGGGAATCAACAAGTGTCTAGGTACAGTACGGTTGCAAAATTCCTGTAACTTTCCGCAAATTCTAAAGTTCTCCAGAAATCCCAGTTGGAAGATTCCCAGAATCAGCAGGGAACAAGCAGGCAACCCAGAATCAGCAGGGAACAAGCAGGAAACCCAGAATCCTCCAGAAACGAGTCCTAGAAAATCTGGGAAAGCCACTGGAATTTTGCGACCCTAAGGTAGAGGTGAGGGAAAGGGGCAGTGTTGTCTGTACAGTAACTAGTGTCTCAATACCATCGGTCCAGGACTCGTGGATGGTGGCTTTCTGACGGAACTTCTCAGCCAGGTGGTCCAGTCTCTCCAGGCGACGGATCTCATTGAGCATCCACTCCTCATAGCCCTTCTCCGCCCCCTCCAGGTTGTGCCACGACCCGTTGATATCCTGCAGCCAGAGAGCGAGGACACTGATCCACCATACACTAGAAAGAACACTACACTGTATAACAGCATTACTCTCTCTAGTGCAATTTGTTTATAGATGTATTTGGTGTTAGAAGTAATGTTGTCATGTCTTTTTAAACTGTCGCAAGCTCATTTCCCATTGTGGAACAATAACGTTAACTATTATAATGATGTAAAGAATAATGATAGTGAAACAACACAGAAGAGTTTTAGGATGGACATGTGAATTGTCCAATAGATATGGATGGCGTCATTGGTACAACTACATGTTTAAACCGTCTCCATGCGTCTGTCCGCCAGTCCCACTCACCGACACCATGCGTCCCTCGGAGGGCATGAAGGCGGGCCTGTTGCTCAGCCTCAGCTTGGTCTGCAGGGTGTTGAAGTTGATCTCCAGCTGACACTTCTCCTGCACCTTGGGGGGCTTGTGGACGCGGCGGTAGCCCCGGAAGTCCTCCAGCTTCTGCTGCATCTCGGCCATGGTCTTCTCTGGAGCCCGGTTCTCCAGCCACGGGATGGTCCGGCGGATCCACTCCAACAGCTAGGGCAGAGTAGAGGGGGATGGAGTGATACTAATAACAGAGATAAGTGTGAGAGAAAGGAGGGCAGATGTTTTTAATGGGAGATATGAATAAAACTGCATAAGCTTCATGGGAAGTTTAGTGGAGAATTTTCCTATTTGGAGGAGCTAGGAAACATTTCTCACAGACAGACGTGTAGTGAGGAGGGAGGGAGGTACAGGCAGACGTGTAGTGAGGAGGGAGGGAGGTACAGGCAGACGTGTAGTGAGGAGGGAGGGAGGTACAGGCAGACGTGTAGTGAGGAGGGAGGGAGGTACAGGCAGACGTGTAGTGAGGAGGGAGGGAGGTACAGGCAGACGTGTAGTGAGGAGGGAGGGAGGTACAGGCAGACGTGTAGTGAGGAGGGAGGGAGGTACAGGCAGACGTGTAGTGAGGAGGGAGGGAGGTACAGACAGACGTGTAGTGAGGAGGGAGGGAGGTACAGGCAGACGTGTAGTGAGGAGGGAGGGAGGTACAGACAGACGTGTAGTGAGGAGGGAGGGAGGTACAGGCAGACGTGTAGTGAGGAGGGAGGGAGGTACAGACAGACGTGTAGTGAGGAGGGAGGGAGGTACAGACAGACGTGTAGTGAGGAGGGAGGGAGGTACAGACAGACGTGTAGTGAGGAGGGAGGGAGGTACAGACAGACGTGTAGTGAGGAGGGAGGGAGGTACAGACAGACGTGTAGTGAGGAGGGAGGGAGGTACAGACAGACAGCAGACGTGTAGTGAGGAGGGAGGGAGGTACAGACAGACAGACGTGTAGTGAGGAGGGAGGAGGAGGTACAGACAGACACAGACGTGTGGTGAGGAGGGAGGGAGGTACAGACAGACGTGTAGTGAGGAGGGAGGGAGGTACAGACAGACAGCAGACGTGTGGTGAGGAGGGAGGGAGGTACAGACAGACGTGTGGTGAGGAGGGAGGGAGGTACAGACAGAGTGGTGTACTACTCACGTCACTGGCCAGCTTCTCGTAGTCCTCCATCAGGTGCTCATTCTCCTGGTTGACAGCCAGCACCTTGCAGATCCTATTGGCTGCAGTCTCAGCCTATCACAGATGAGAATCGTCAGCAGTGCAAATACACAGGTTGCTTGTTATGTATTAGGTCGCCAACGTCAAGGAGCATGTGCACAAGTGTGCGTGGCTTTTACCAGAGTGGGGTCAAATGTACAATTCAGATCAGCTGTCTACCAGTCAAAGACAAATGCAGTGCAAGCTCAAAATGAAGGTACTATGTGCCGTGTGCTGGCCTCACGCAACTGTAGTTGGACTTTTAACTAGACGGAGTGGAAGATCTCACTTTAGCTATGAACAACTCCGTAAACTGAGTGAACACACAAAAACCACACACTAGCCGTGACTTACACTTTATTTAAACACCGTGCACATAAGTAAATCCATTGGATGGCTGTAAAGTAGTACGGGTATGTGCTAACGCAGCATGCTACAGCTATCAATGGTTAGTTCCATGTACTGTGTGTGCCAACTTCACACTCTGTGCCTCAAAAAGCTACATGCTTCTCCTATACAATGGGAGCATTCAGTCTGGTCCTGTACCGCGTTTGTCCACATCAGCTGGTGTGTTTAGGGACTTAAAGTTAAACCACTGAAATAAAGAAACAGTAAGAAACTGTATTATGCCTTGGAACGTCTAACACACTACGGAGTAAAATCTCCACAGAAAAACACTATGCACATTGAAACATTTGCAGTGTTAACATTTGAACCGTCGTTAACAGCGCTTCCCACAGATCAGTTGAAGCTCATTTCAGTCACTTAACTGGTTTGTTAGAGTAACGCCTCAACTGTAGCTATGGGAAACACTGCTAATGATCGATCTATGGGGGAAGAGTTGAAACAGGGAAGTTACAGAGGAAGGAGGAGCGTTTTTTGTTGTTTCGTAGAAGTGTAGTGTGAGCCCAAAGCGTCAGTGAGCATCCTTGGCCAGTGTGACATTGCCAGTGACCCTGGCTGGTGTCACACAGGTCAGGGGTTAAAGGTTGCGTAGTGGCTTTGCTCACCTTCTGGGCACCAGAGAAGGCATGATAGAAGCAGGAGACATAGGTCATGATGGCCTTCTCGTCAGGCCTCAGCGTGCCCACGATGTCTACACAACCATGGCCAGGCAGTGAGCGGAGGGAGAGAGGGAGAGAGAGAGAGAGAGAAGTGGTGAAGCCAAGCTACCCAAAGCCAGAGGGTCCCTCCACACAGTGAGGTGGGGGGGTGAGATGAGGGGTGGGGTGTAGTGAATGGAGTAGACGCCGGACTCCATTGCTGCTGCCCCCTACTCTGGGGCCTCCAATGATGCACTGTGTGTGTGTGTGGGGGGGTTGTCACTGTGGGGTTACAATGAAAGAGAAAAAAAGCATAACAGAGATGGAGAGAGAGAGAGACCACCTCGGGAGACAGGAGGGTTCTGCCGGGGCCACAATGCGGAGGTTGGTACACACACCATTTGAATTATAATATTTAAACTGTCAAGCTGGTAATAACAGAAAAGGTCCTCCTTATCCTAAAACTGAAGAGAAGGGTACACAGTGTAACCAATGTCCATGCTGTTTCTGGATTAATGATTGTTTTCCAAAATGAACAAATGATTGCTTTCCAAAATGAACAAATGATTGCTTTCCAAAATGAACAAATGATTGCCCAAAGGACTGTATGTTAACCAGCACGGGCCCACTAGCAGCTTACTGTAGTGTTCTGTAGTCAAGGCAACAGTGGGACTGTGGCAAACAGTTCTGCATGCGCACACACCTCTCCTGAGACTGGAGCACATAAACAACTTCTTAATGAATAAAAATCTAATTACAGCGACATTAAAAAACATGCCCGTCAGCAGGCTTCCTGTTCTCAGTCCACAGGGAGAGGAAGAGCGGGGAAAAGACAAGAGTGAAAGGAGGATAGAGAGAAAAGGAAGAGAAGGGTAAGGAGGAGAGGAAAGTGAGAGGAGAGGAATAAGAGGATGAATCCAGCAGACAGAGAGAGAGAGAGCCAGATGCATTGTGGTGGAGGGTGAAATCAAAAACACACAAAACATCTAGGAAGAGTTCTCAAAAGTCCCTCTGACTAGTCTACCCTCTGCTCAGACACAAACTGACCCAGGCCTGATTGTATATGATCCATTTAACTACGAAGGGCCCCCGGGGCCTGATCCACTCCAAGTGAATCCCTATACATAGACAGGCCACTACACAAGAGCAAGAGGGCCCTGTTATTACCAGCAAGACATTAAGAGACTAAGACTTAGTGTGTGTAGTGTGAAGAAGAGTGTCCAGAACCAGCTCCCGGTGAGGCCGACACCAATGCTGCAGGAGAAAGCCATGCTGGAAAGGAGAGAAGAGGGTGGGGTAGATGTGGAGGACAGGACCAGGTGGGGGGGGTACCTTCTGGGCTCCAGAGAAGGCATGGTAGAAACTGGACACATAGGTCATTATGGCTTTCTCATCTGGACGGGCAGTGTTCACAATGTCTGTTATATACACAGGAGAAACAGGCAGGGACAGTTATACACAGAGGGAGACACACAGGCAGGGACAGTTATATACACAGGGGACACACAGGCAGGGACAGTTATATACACAGAGGGAGACACACAGGCAGGGACAGTTATATACACAGAGGGAGACACACAGGCAGGGACAGTTATATACACAGAGGGAGACACACAGGCAGGGACAGTTATATACACAGGGAGACACACAGGCAGGGACAGTTATATACACAGGAGACACACAGGCAGGGACAGTTATATACACAGAGGGAGCACAGGCAGGGACACACAGGCAGGGATAGTTATATACACAGGGAGACACACAGGCAGGGACAGTTATATACACAGAGGGAGACACACAGGCAGGGACAGTTATATACACAGAGGGAGACACACAGGCAGGGACAGTTATATACACAGAGGGAGACACACAGGCAGGGACAGTTATATACACAGGGAGACACACAGGCAGGGTTATATACACAGAGGGAGACACACAGGCAGGGACAGTTATATACACAGGGAGACACACAGGCAGGGATAGTTATATACACAGGGAGACACACAGGCAGGGACAGTTATACACAGAGGGAGACACACAGGCAGGGACAGTTATACACAGAGGGAGACACACAGGCAGGGACAGTTATACACAGAGGGAGACACACAAGCAGAGACAGTTATACACACAGACAGGGATAGTTATACACACAGGGAGACACACAGACAGGGATAGTTATATACACAGGGAGACACACAGGCAGGGACAGTTATACACAGAGGGAGACACACAAGCAGAGACAGTTATACACACAGACAGGGATAGTTATACACACAGGGAGACACACAGACAGGGATAGTTATACACACAGACAGGGATAGTTATACACACAGACAGGGATAGTTATACACACAGGGAGACACACAGACAGGGATAGTTATACACACAGACAGGGATAGTTATACACACAGGGAGACACAGACAGGGATAGTTATACACACAGGGAGACACACAGGCAGAGACAGTTATACACACAGACAGAGATAGTTATATACACAGGGAGACACACAGACAGGGATAGTTATACACACAGACAGGGATAGTTATACACACAGGGAGACACACAGACAGGGATAGTTATACACACAGACAGGGATAGTTATACACACAGGGAGACACACAGACAGGGATAGTTATACACACAGACAGGGATAGTTATACACACAGGGAGACACACAGACAGGGATAGTTATACACACAGGGAGACACAGACAGGGATAGTTATACACACAGGGAGACACACAGGCAGAGACAGTTATACACACAGACAGAGATAGTTATATACACAGGGAGACACACAGACAGGGATAGTTATACACACAGACAGGGATAGTTATACACACAGGGAGACACAGACAGGGATAGTTATACACACAGGGAGACACACAGGCAGAGACAGTTATACACACAGACAGAGATAGTTATATACACAGGGAGACACACAGACAGGGATAGTTATACACACAGGGAGACACACAGGCAGAGACAGTTATACACAGAGGGAGACACACAGACAGGGATAGTTATACACACAGGGAGACGCACAGACAGGGACAGTTATACACACAGGGAGACACAGGCAGAGACAGTTATACACACAGGGAGACACAGGCAGAGACAGTTATACACACAGGGAGACACACAGGCAGGGATAGTTATACACACAGGCAGAGACAGTTATACACACAGGGAGACACACAGGCAGAGACAGTTATACACACAGGGAGACACACAGGCAGAGACAATTATACACACAGGGAGACACACAGACAGGGACAGTTATACACACAGGCAGGGACAGTTATACACACAGGCAGGGACAGTTATACACAGAGGGAGACACAGGGACAGTTATACAAACTGGAGGATAGAATTGTGATCACACAGACAAGGGAAATAGGGGAGGGACAATCCAACAGAAAAAACAGTGAGAAGGATGAAGGGAGGGAGAGGGAGGAGGGGGGCTGAGGCTAACAGTCTGTGTGTAAGGGTGACCACAGCAGCCGTGAAGTCACAACACATCCACCTGCACACTGGAGTCATGGATTCTTGGGATGCAAGAGTAGTCAGATGAGTTAATACAGTATGAATATGCAGAAACACGCTACAATCACACACACACAGCAGGAGTAACTGTGCCCTGTGCATACCTTCAGCATCCATCATCTTGGGGATGTCCAGGTACTTCTCAGCCACCTCAAAGGCATTGTTCAGGTTGGTCAAGGGGTCATCCTGAGCAACCAATCAGAGGGTGAGAAAACAAGCCACGGACATGTCATGCAATCAAAGCGAGGTGTGTGCTGATCCACTCACCTTCCTTAGCTTGTCGTAGTCAATGAGCTCTGGCCTGTGTCTGTGGATCAGAGCGTTGAAGGCAAGGCCATCCTTCCAGCTGTCAATATGAGAGCGAGAGATCAGAGAGAGTCGACGGCACTGCATCGCATCACTACAGACTCAGGTTCGGGCACCTGCAGGCTGACTTCGGTCGACAGTTTGGCGGTGTTTCCTCCGACACATTGGTGTGGCTGGCTTCCGGGTTAAGCAGGCGGGTGTTAAGGAGCGTGGTTTGGCGGGTCATGTTTCGGAGGATGCATGACTCAACTTTCGCCTCCCCCGAAAAAGGGGGGGTGGCACATTTTTTAAAAATAATAATAAAATACAAAAAAAAGGGACAGTTCTATGCTGCACATCCATAGGATACGCACACACTTCTAACGTCTATCCTACGTTTCACCAGCAGGGGGCAGTCTTTCTAGAAGAGCTGGTAGAGTTTCCTGGAGTGTGTGAGTGATGCAATGTTTGAACTGGCTTCACTACTGTGGAATTTTTCAGAGGTCAAAAAATGTCTGGAGAAATACTATAGCCTGTTCCGGTCTCAGGTTCTGTTGTCAGGCATGACGTCTAGCTGCTGTCGAGGCTGTGTGTGTGTGTACACGTAGGCTACCTGATGTGGAAGTTCTGCACGTTGACGTTTTTGTAGGGCGCAGTCTTCCTCTGGCACCACAGGAGCAGGCCCTCCTTGGCAGAGGTCTCTGGAAAGGGGAGAAGGAGTTCGATAAGTCTATGGCAGGGATATTCAAGTCCTAACCGGGAGGTCCAGAGTACAGCTGGATCTGTTCTCTCAGAATTCATTGCACCCACCTGGTGTCCCAGGTCTAAATCAGGTCCTGATTAGAGGGGAACAATGAAAAAAGGCAGTGGAACTGGCTTCAAAGTCCAAATGTGAATTTGAGGGGTCTATGGTATGTCCAAATGGCACCCTATTCCCTATATAGTGCACTACCAGGAGCGCTATAGGAATAGGGTGCCATTTCAGAGTCAGATGCAGCCTAGACCTAGTTTCCACCGAGTTGGGAGTGTACATTATAGATGGCTAACGTGTTGAACTTCTCTCCCGGTCACAGATGAGTGCAGCGGAGCTAGGGAAGCCAGGGTGAACGATCTCTCCTGCCATTGTCTGTCTTAGTCAAGTGCCAGAGAGAGCAGAGCAGGCATGTAGGCCAGACTTGTATTCACTTGGCAAGGCGCACTCAACCTCCTGTGGTCTCAGCAGAACAGAGCAGGTGAGTTGTTTTTAGTGTGTGTGAGTGTGTATTGTATCTGAGAGACCCAGTTGCATTAACCTGTGGAATCTCCTCAGCCCAGCTGTTTTGAGTAAGAGTAGGAGTGTGTGTGTGTGTGTGTGTGTGTAAGAAGAGGAAAATGCCTGCTCGGTTAGTGGCATAAGAACATAGAGCAGCAATGGATCAATGAATATGATTTAAGGACAGTGACATCCCCCAGGTTCTTCCTCAAAAAAAATTGAGGAAGAACATAAAGCAAAGTTTTGTTTTCTAAACCAACCTTAGCAGCCTAGTGGGGAAGGGGGGTGAAGGAGAAGAGAGAGATTTGAAAGGCGAGAGACTGACCTTCCACGGAGATGTCCTGGATGGCGAAGCGGAGGATGATCGTCCAGATCATGCCCAGGGTCATCTTGGCGTTGCCATCCACAATTTCTAAGAGAAAAAGGGGATATCACTCATAAATACAATAAAATATCAACTCAGTTATGAATTAGCCTGAACCCAGATCTGTTTGTTCTGTCACGTCAACAACTTGTCATGATAGCACAAACAGATCTGGGACTAGTTCTGCATATGTTTGTGAACTTCAAATATATGTAATTTACAGTGCAAATACAAATCTGGCTGGGTGAGGCATGCATAATGCATTCAAGCAATGTCCCAAGTTGTTGCGGTGGCTTTGAACAGATAAGAGACAATAGTTTTGCCTGTCCCCCTGTGAACATCCAACACTTCAACATTGTATCAGTCACTTAGTTTATATCCCCCTCTCTGCCTGCCCATGGTCTCGTCATTTGTCCTTTGGTGGTGTAGGGTGGTAGGCTGCTGGTCTGGGTGGTGGGGGCTAGAGGGCTAAACTGGAGCGATGTCAAATGGGCTGTGTGTATCATGCAGTAGGAATGAGGAGTGGAGGCTGGCGGGGCCGTTTGTCATGATAGCTGGAGCAGAAAGGTCACTGTCGCACCGTCAGAGTCGGGCGCGCACAGCCGTTTCTCCTCCTGATTTACTGGCCTTGTGAAGGGCCCCTCCCCCAGAGCTCCCTCCCTCTCCAGCCAAATGCCTTTGCTCCCAAGTGGGAGATGTATTTGGCAGGATGCTGTGAGCTTTGGAGTTGTGCTCTTTGTGTGTGTGTGTGTGTGTGTGTGTGTGTGTGTGTGTGTGTGTGTATGTGTATATGTCTGTGCGCAATGCTTGTGCAATGCTTGTGTGGTAGCTAAACTGACCCTCTGCGCCAATGGACACCAGCTTGACCCCCTTGCTGGCGATGTAGTCCAGCGCTTTGTTAACGTTGTTGATCTTGTGGACCCTCATCTTGCCTCTCTCGGGCTTAGGTAACCGTTCCCCTGTGGATGAACACACACGGACACAAACAAAATGCAGTGAGCCCAGAGTCCCATGACAAAAACAGCCCTTTCCACTGGCTCAGCAAAACAAACAGGCACAGCTCCTTTTAAAGTCCCAGTATCACCCTTCACAGGGCTGCTAGTCAAAACAGACAACATCTACAGGGCCAAAGCCATGGCCTACGACCTCACTACTTAGATGAAAAGGTATCAAAAGAACAGGAGACACTAGTACTTTAGAGAGTCTGTTTCTGGCACTGCACTCGGTCTACCCAAATGGTACACTAATCCCTACATAGTGCACTACTTTTGACCAAAGCCCAAGCAACAGTATATTGGTGCTGAGTGCAGCAAAGTAGATTAGCGCTTAGCTGTGGTAGTCGAGCTTGGTATGTGTAATGGTGATCACGATGATGGACTGGCTCACCTGAGATGACCTCCAGCAGGAGCATGAGTTTGAGGCCATCCCTGAAGTCCTCCTCGATGTTCTCGATCTGCGTGCCTGCTTTCCTCAGGTGGGAGTTGCACCAGGCCGTGAACGTCTGGAGAGAGACAGGAAGTGAGGTCAGAGAGGGCACAGAGTGGTGTTGCAGGGCTAAGAGGCACTCTTTCTTCTGGTCGAACAAAAATTGGCTCATTCATCCACGCTCCTCCCCTATAACTATTACCCAGGTCAATGCATCCTCAGTCAACTTACCTAGTAATAGAATTAAAGACAGACACAGGAAAAAATAGGAGGGGGGGCTTAAGTTCCTCAGACAGTAGGCTACACGTGGCAGGAAGTGCACCATGATTGGTTGACATAATTCTGAGTAGAAGTGCTGATTTAAAATCAGGTCCTCCTGTCCATAATCATATTCATTAGGATTTAAAAAAGACAAAACTGATCCTATTTCAGCACTCCTACTCCGAGCCTCTTTATGAATCTCTTCAACTAACAGTAAGTATTTAACCGAGTGCTTTAGGGGATAGGCGAGTGAGCTGTAAGGTTGATATACTGCAGTGTACGCTATCCTGGTCACACCTCTGTTTGTACCACCATGTTAACTCATTGTCATGCCAAACATTAAAGGGCTCACATGACAAGGAGTTGACTTGATAGCACAAACAGATCCGGGAATCAGGCTAACTGTACACGACTAAAAACTAGACCAGCACCCACGATAAAAAAATACTCATGTTTTATCCCCCCTTACATTAAGTCACGAGGCACTTTCTAGTGACAAACAGTCAGTGGAAAACACGTGTTTTGAATGTACTTATTTTGAAAACTTGTGGCACACACTATTCATTAGTGGAGGGTTAAAAATGTTCTCCCCAAATTGCTTGTCTTTTTTTTTTAAAAGGAAGAAAAAAATCCCACAGAGAAGGCAACTGAAATATGAGCTAAACGATGTTCCTTTCAGACTGGGCTATTCTTTATCAGTCAGAAATGGCATCATAAGAGGACCACTTGTGGTTCTTGGCCCCGTGTGTGTAGTAGACTGGAACATAGCTTCTGTAATACACACCAACACCAGTAAAACACACAGATTCCTGAGTGGGTCAAACAGTAACCCTTGCTCCTCTTTTCCAGAGTCAACGAGACCCAACATGGCACCATTTCAACCCATCTGAGCTACCGTTTGAACACTCCTTTCTGCCCGCCCCACCCTTTCACCTTCTCCCCAAAAGCCTGGTTTCCCCAACTCAAAGTTGGGATCAGTCGACCCTCCCTCCCAGCAGGATAGGCATGGCCCGTCAAGGTGTTACGGTGTGTGTTGCGGTATGACAACATTATGACAGGGTGCTGGCCCTGGCTCTCCCCCCATTCCGAAGGGCTGCCAGACAAAGGGCCCATTGAGCAGCATGTATATAATGAGTCCCGTCAGCCCGCTCCCTGCCTCCCACTCCCCTGCCTGAGCGAGACCCACGGGCACAGGGGAGGAGGGCTGACACAAACATCCCCTGCCAACAATGCTCCCCCACGTTGCAGCTAGCCATCGGCCTCCAACTGAGCAGGGATGTGGCATAGCACAGTACCATTAAAATACAAAAACAAAATGGCTAAAAATCAACACAGTTGATAATTACCAACAACAAAAACTAACTTGACCATAGAGATAACCAGGTCGCATTCAAATTACTCTAGCTAGACACCAATAGCCTACATGATACAAAACCACCAGTTGAAAAAAATCTATTGTATTCTACTTCCTTGTGATAACAGAGTTCAGCAACAACACTAGGCTACTACTAACCCTGAGGCACTAAGGCTCTGGCACCATATCCCAAACATGATGTCACACAGGGACACAGGTGTGCATCTCTAAACCAGGAAGGGATTGGACATGGCAGACCTGTCAGCTTTAACAATGGGATTTTACAACTCAGCGTCGCTGACTCGACTCAACTAGTCAAATAGTTTGCCCTTCTATGGCCAGGTATGTGTTGGTTGAGTGTGCGCAGTACTAACAACTAGATGACACTACTCTTGTGGTGTTGAGGAACAGAGCAGGATCATTGCCACTCAAGACAGATCCTAGTAAAACACAAGTCAAGTGGATTACAGATTTCTCTGCTCTCTGTCTACAAACAACGACCTGGACAGACACAGGGCAACAGCCAGGAGGAAACAGTGTCAATATTCTTGGAGATAAAAAACATGTTTTTTCTCTCCAAAAGCGACTTTCAGGGGTGGTATGGTATTCCCACCAGCTGGCATGTCCATGTTTGACTAACGAGGATCAAAATAACTCAGAGTTCTGCTGCGTTCTGCTCAGTTTGACCACAGCAAAGGTCACATTTGGTCTTTGCGTCAGGGCTGAACCTCACAGGGGTTAAGGGTCATGTAGATAGATGTCTAAAACCTGGGCTATCCAACAAGGAGACAAACAACTCCAGTCTCTGCCTGCCAACCGACCGACCCACCACCAGCAACACTCCCCGAGCAGGAATGCAAGGGAGTCGCAAGAACCGACAACCCACATAGCCTACCTACACACACATTTCTTCCTTCTGACACTTTCCCTGACGCCGCACGCAGCACCCTAGTCAAACATCTGCTTTTGTGACACACTAAACAGGTAAAGGTGTGGCTGGCTGGCTGCACCTAGAGAGAATGAGGTAGGCTCGCACACAATGTTATTGCACAACCGCCGTGCCTTCCCCATGACAGCATTGCCTGCTGTAATAAAATGACAGCCTACCCAATCCCTCACTGTTGAGCGCACTCTCTCTCACAGTCAGTAACACACTGTCTCCCAGTCAGAAAACAAGGCAGGCACCAACATGCAGCAGCAGGGCCAGCTTAGCTCTGGAAGAGAAGCTGGTAAATCAGTGGAACGTCTGCTAGCAGCTATGCCCTGCCGTGTGTTTATGTGGGAGAAATCAATATGGCCTAAAGGACAACGGCTGACGGGCCCAGTCAGGGACATGGACCGGGGAGGGGGTGATACTGTGTGTTCTCAACTGTCACAAAGGTGAGGAAACCAGTGAACAGAGGAAGCTCACATGCTACTGATTATGAAGTTATTATAGTCATCATTATGATGACTGCTGCTGTATGAGCTCCTGTGAGGATTTCGTCAGAGGCGACAGCAGAGGTGTGGGTCGTCCACCTCTGAGTGAATACAGGAAGGGGGTGGAAGGTAACAGCCAGGTCTGGGAGTCAGTCAGCAACGCCTTGGCCGACACAAAGCCACCTATTCTTAGGCTGCAGCTCAATTAGTTAGGTCTGCCTTGTGGCCAAGGCACTAGAGTTCTGTGAGATGCCCTTTGTCTCACGCAGTAGTCGCATGATAACCACACTGTTCAAAACACACAGCAACAGGTAGCTCATTGTGCCGGTCCACCAGCACCACACGCCAGCCTATTTCACTAGTTGACTGCTAGGACTTAAACGGTATTTTCCTGACAAGAGCACACAAACACACACTTTGAGCAGGAGGAGGCTTGGTTATCCGACACCACTTCCATCAAGTTCAAGGGAGTTTGGCGACTGACTACCCCGAGCCATGCATGTATGGGAGAATGACCAGGGCCCAAACGCATAAAGCAATGTTGGAGTGCTGATCTAGGATCCCCCCCCAGAACGGGACCACGGAGTGCCGAAGCCCGTAGCACGTAAAAAAATAGTCTGTCCTCGTTTGCAACACTCACAAAGTTCCAAACAGCCTCTGGAAGCAATTTCAGCACAATAACTGTTCGTCGGAGAGCTTCATGAAATGGGTTTCCATGGTAGAGTAGCCGCACACAAGCCTAATATCCCCAGGTGCATTGCCAATAGTCGGCTGGAGTGGTGTAAAGCTCGCCACCATTGGACTCTGGAGTGGAAACGAGTTCTCTGGAGTGATGAATCACGCTTCACCATCTGGCAGGCCGACGGACAAATCTGGGTTTGCCAGGAGAACGCTACCTACTCCAACACATAGTGCCAACTCTAAAGTTTTGTGGAGGAGGAATAATGGTCTGGTGCTGTTTTTCATGGTTCAGGCTAGGCCCCTTCGTTCCAGTGAAGGGAAATCTTAACGCTACAGCATACAATGACATTGTATATGACTCTGTGCTTCCAAATTTCTGGCAAAAGTTTTAGGAAGGCCCTCACCTGTTTCAGCATGACAACGCCCTCGTGCACAAAACAAGGTCAATACAGAAATGGTTTGTCGAGATCAGTGTGGAAGAACATGACTGACCTGCACAGAGACCTGACCTCAACCCCATCGAACACCTTTGGAATGAATTGAAACCGCCGACTGTTCTAGCAGCAAAGAGGAGGATCATCTCCATATTATTTTAATTTTATTTGACCTTTATTTAACTAGGCAAGTCAGAACAAATTCTTATTTTCAATGACGGCCTAGGAACAGTGGGTTAACTGGTCTAAGAACAGTGGGTTAACTGCCTTGTTCAAGGGCAGAAACAACAGATTTGTACCTTGTCAGCTCGGGGATTCGACCTTTCGGTTACGAGGCCAACGCTCTAACCACTAGGCTACCTGCTGCCCCGCCCATGATTTTCAAATGAGAGCAGGTGTCCACATACTTTTGCTCATGTAGTGTAGCGAGGGAACCGTGCAGAGCATCAGCACATCCAGAGGGGTGAGGTGTGGTTGCACTAAAATGCAAAAGCGCTGCCAGGGTTCGGTTTCCCCAGACAGAACCACTCTCCAGCCGAATGCATAAACAGCTGTTTGAACAATGTCAGCACTCTCTCAAGGTCAGCTCCACCATAGACAGTGACGCACCACTCCACCACCGTCGTCCATGCTTTTATCATGGACTCACTGCTCAATTCCCAAAATGTAATACAGCAAGACACAAAGCAACCTTGAGGGAATTGGATTCGTTGATGGTCGTCATGTTTTTATTGCTGTAGGCCTTTACCATCTATGACACAACCTACATAAAAGCCGGTCTCCAGTCCAAACTCATGCATGGCCAGAGTCTAGCTAGCTACCATAAGTAGTGAGTACTCATCCTCAACCTTTTTCAACACAGACGTTCTGGTAGGGATTAAATGGTGGAGTAGTATATCCCTGGGCTGTTTCCTATGACTGGCTCCCTCCCTGATCCGGCCCCTATATTACAGAAGCCCTGGGCTGTTCCCTGCGACTGGCTCCCTCCCTGGCTCAGCCCCATCTATTACAGAAGCCTTTAAAAGAGCATGTCCTGGTACCGATGTCGCTCTGCTCTCATTACCCCGTCAGGTCTGGACAAGTGATCATTAAAAAAAACACACTTCGTGTGCTGACAAGCCATCACTAAGAGAGGAACTCAGTAAAACAGAGGAGGAGGAGAGGAAAAGGGGGAAAGCGATTTGGTTGAGGTGTGAATATGATGCATGAAGGTACAATGTAACATGAGTGTCAAAGCCATCCAACATGACAGTGACCCACACATGACCTCCACCTCATGTTATGTAATGACTGTAGGCTACACCTCTAGTGGGGAAGAGTCTCAGATTGTGTCCCAATAAATCTCTCCTGCCTCCTGAGGTGCGGACTAGTTCACTACACCCCACAAAGCATAAAAGTGTTGGATTGGTAGAGGCATGAGCTGGTGGGAGTTACCCGTAATTTCTTATAAACAGGCCTTTTCTTTCAAATCCGAGAAGGGAAGTGAACAAGTGCACACTTTGGGA
Organism: Oncorhynchus tshawytscha; assembly: GCF_018296145.1. Taxonomy (NCBI): domain Eukaryota; kingdom Metazoa; phylum Chordata; class Actinopteri; order Salmoniformes; family Salmonidae; genus Oncorhynchus; species Oncorhynchus tshawytscha. The sequence continues at coordinate 26,519,876 of NC_056442.1, forward strand.
GGAAGGAGAGAATTGGGAGTGGGACACAGTCTGTTCTGCACAGCAATGGTGGGCAGGAGAGTTGTCCCCAGGTCAGGTTGACTCAACTAGAGGAAGCACTGCCTAAAGAGAAGTAGTGACCTACAAGTATTAGTGCTTCAGTCCTGTGCTGTTACTGGCCTTTCTTTAGAAGTCTCTTGCCACAGGGGGGGTACAACAGAGAGAGTAAATACCGGGGGCATATTTTGGACTTTGCACGCACCGTAGAAACTTCCAGCAGAGGGAAGCGCTGTTTATTTGTTGATTTATTTATGTAGCTTCCTGTCTTTGTGAGAGGCCGGGTTGGGTTTCACTGAGGGGGCTCTATCGCGCGGTTAACCCTTTCAGTGACTTGCCTATGGCCAGATCCTGTTACAAGGCAAGACCTGGGGAATGAGCCAGGCTGGGAGGAGGGGTACAGCTACAGCAGTATAGGGCCACAGCCTACAGACCAGCAAGTCAACACTAAGGACAGTAAGGACACACCATTGTGCAAATGTGGACTGTTGTGTGTCAATAGTAGTGCTCTCAGCACAGACTGTTGCTTAATGTCAACTGACAATTAGCCTATACGTTGTGACAATAGTCAAGTCTTAAACACCTGCAGCTCCCATGTTCAATACACATCCCAAATTACACAACTTTATCTGACCACGGACACAAACACACACTTGACGTACATGCTGTAATTCTAGTTAGTGGTCTAGGATTTAGTTGGGCCGAGAAGGCAGTCCTAGGAGAATCTCTCAGCTACCTTAAAAGGATGACTGTAAGGCCTCCCGGGTGGCGCAGTGGTCTACGGCACTGCATCGCAGCGCTAGCTGTGCCACCAGAGACTCTGGGTTTGCGCCTAGGCTCTGTTGCAGCTGTCCGCGACCGGGAGGTCCGTGGGACGACGCAAAATTGGCCTAGCTTCGTCCGGGTTAGGGTGGGTTTGGCCGGTAGGGATATCCTTGGCGCACCAGCGACTACTGTGGCGGGCCGGGCGCAGTGCGCGCTAACCAAGGTAACCAGGTGCACGGTGTTTCCGCCGACACATTGGTGCGGCTGGAGGCACGCTGTGTTAAGAAGCAGTGTGGCTTAGTTGGGTTGTGTTTCATAGAATGCATGGCTTTTGACCGTAGTCTCTCCCGAGCCCGTATGGGAGTTGTTAGTAATTACTATCTTGTCTCATCGCTACAACAATTGGATACCACGAAATCAGGAAGAAAAGTTTTTTAAAATTTTATTTAAAAAAAAAAGTTAGACTGTAAAAGAGACACCGGGCAGCGGTCACAGTGAGGAGTACAGGCCTAGTAGCATCCATTCAGCAGCAGCCCGGGGCATGGCTGGGTAAAGTATGTAGGCCACAGGCAGCTCAGCTGACACAGGAAATATGTCGGCCCATTCTAGCCTCCCCACTCTCTCCCTGCTCAGTGAGAGGATGAGTGTGTAATGAGAGGCTGGGACTGTGGCAGTGGCCTGCGAGGGAATCTTCCAGATGTGCACCGCTCCATAGATCTGCGCTCCAGTTTAGCTCAGCTGAGAGGCTGGGTTAAACCAGCGAAGTGGAGGGAGAGTCCAGAGAGCCGTCGAAGGAATGACTGTCATCTCAATTAGCATGATGTCAGGAATGCCAACTATGTCTATTGAGAGCAAACGTCTGAGGTGCGGCTGGTTTTGGGTCATGGTGTTTTGGGCAAGAACACGGAAAGAGAGCAGTGAGGCCAGAGAGGGCCAAGGTGTCAGAGGCGTGAACAGACAGGGACCTCGCGACTGAACTGTGGTAAAAAAGATAAACACTAAACGAGTCCACTTTCACCACTGTTATAAGTGTTGCCATAGATGAAAGCTACCTACAAAAAAAGAGCCACTGTAATTTAAGGCCCAGTGCAGTCAAAAACATAATTTTCTTGTGTTTTATATACATTTCCACAAGATAAATTTAGAATAATCCTGTAAAAAATTTAAATGCCCTTTTAGTGTAAGAGCTGTTCGAAAAGACAGTCTGAAATTTCAGTTTTGGTGGGATGGAGTTATGGCCTGCCCAGTGACACCACCAGGTGGTAAATTAGTTAATAGACCAATAAGACAGTTCCAAACCTCTCTGCCAATAACAGCTAGTTGTCCCCTCCCCACTCAGACCACTCCTATCAAAATTCTTGCTTGAGAAATTGCTCCTTTCCTATTTTAAATTGGAAACAATCACAGTAAGGTACTTAAAGATGCACTGTGTAGGAATCACTCAACTACTTCCTGGTTGCAAACATTCTAACTGTTCATCTAAACAGCTGTGAAATATATATATATATATATTTTAAAATTGAACCTTTATTTAACTAGACAAATTCTTATTTAGAATGACAGCCTACCGGGGAACAGTGGGTTAACTGCCTTGTTCAGGGGCAGAACGACATATTTTTTACCTTGTCAGCTCGGGGATTCGATCCAGCAACCTTTACAGTTACGGGCCCAACGCTCTGACCACTAGGCTACCTGCCATCCCTGCTGCCCAAAAGTTGGGGGTCACTTAAAAATGTCCTTGTTTTTGAAAGAAAATTCTTTGTCCATTAAAATAACATCAAATTGATTAGAAATACAGTGTAGACATTCTTAATGTTGTAAATGACTATTGGAGCTGGAAACGGCTGATTTATGGAATATCTACATAGGCGTACAGAGGCCCATTATCAGCCACAATCACTCCGGTGTTCCAATGGCATGTTGTGTTAGCTAATCCAGCAGCTTCATTAAATAGTACTCATAGTACTCGCAAAACACCCGTCTCAACATAACAGTGAAATGGCATCTCCGGGATGCTGGCCTTCTAGGAAGAATTGCAAAGAAAAAGCCATATCTCAGACTGGCCAATAAAAAGAAAAGATTAAGATGGGCAAAAGAACAGACAAAAGATTAGGGGGGAAAAAAGTGTTATGGACAGATTAATCTAAGTTTGAAGTTTTCAGATCAAAGAACATTCATGAGACGCAGAAAAAAATTGATAGATGCTGGAGGAATGCTTGACGCCATCTGTCAAGCATGGTGGAGGCAATGTGATGGTCTGGGGGTGCTTTGGTGGTGGTAAAGTGGGAGATTTGTACAGGGTAAAGGGGATCTTGAAGAAGGAAGGCTATCACTCTATTTTGCAACGCCATACCATACCCTGTGGACGGCGCTTAATTGGAGCCAATTTCCTCTTACAACGACCCAAAGCATAGCTCCAAACTATGTAATAACTATTTAGGGAAGAAGCAGTCAGCTGGTATTCTGTTGATAATGGAGTGGCCAGCACAGTCACCGGATCTCAACCCTATTGAGCTGGTATGGGAGCAGCTTGACCGTAAGTATGCAAGAAGTGCCCATCAAGCCAATCCAACTTGTGGGAGGTGCTTCAGGAAGCATGGTGTGAAATCTCTTCAGATTACCTCAACAAATTGACAACTAGAATGCCAAAGGTCTGCAAGGCTGGAATTGCTGCATATTGAGGATTCTTTGACGAAAGCAAAGTTTGAAGGACAATTATTATTTTATTTTAAAATAATTATTTATGACCTTGTCAATGTCTTGACTATATTTCCTACTTATTTTGCAACTAATTTCATGTGTTTTCATGGAAAACAAGGACATTTCTAAGTGACCCCAAACTTTTCAACTGTAGTGTATTGTCCATAACCAAAGATGAAAGCTGGTGTACAAAGCTGGTGTTCTACTATAAAGGAGGGGCTCATGGGACCCGTTTGAGTCAGTGGTCTGGCATAGTGTCTCGGTCTCATGACACACGCTCCAGACAGAGTTACCTCTCATTCCAGTGCCTTTTCTGAAGACAAAAGGAATTCTCCGGTTGGAACATTATTGATGTTTTAAGTTAAAAACATCCTAACGATTGATTCCATACATTGTTTGACTTGTTTCTAAAGCACTGTAATGGAACTTTTAGAGTTGTCGTCTGGATGAAATGCTCGCGCCTCATGAAGATGGATTACTGGGCTTAACACGCTAACAACATGTGAATATTCGGACATAAATGATGGAACAAAGTAGTCATTTATTGTCAAACTGGGATTCCTGGGAGTGCCTTCTGAAGAAGATCATTAAAGGTAAGTGTATATTTATGGTGTTGTTTCTACTCTGGCTGTTTTGGGATCTGAGCACCATTCTCAGATTATACTTTTTCCGTAAAATTTCTTTGAAATCTGAGACAGCGGTTGCATTAAGGAGAAGTCTATCTTTAATTCTGTGAAAAACACTAGTGTCTTTTATCAATGTTTTATGAGTATTTCTGCTAAAATCACCGGATGTTTTGGAATCGAAACATTACACTGGCGCCTTACGTGCAGTAAACAGATTTTTGGATATAAATATGCACATTATCGAACAAAACATACATGTATTGTGTAACATGATGTCCTATGAGTGTCATCTGATGAAGATCAAAAGGTCAGTGATTAATCTACATTTCTGCTTTTTGTGACTCCTATCTTTGGCTGGAAAAATGGCTGTGTTCTTTCGACTTGGCGGTGATCTAACATAATCATATGTTGTGCTTTTAAAAAATATATATATTTATTTATTTTTTTAAATCGGACACGAAGGGTAGATTAACAAATGTTTATCTTTCATTTGCTGTATTGGACTTGTTAACCTCTTGAGCTTACTTGAGACGCAGACGTCTCACCTAGAGCTCTAGAAATGCACATGCGCGACGCTATATGCTAATGGTATTAGTTAAAACGCAAACGTTCATTAAAATACACATGTTTGGTATTAAAATAAAGCTACAGTCATTGTGAATCTAGCCACCGTGTCAGATTTTTAAAATGCTTTTGGCGAAAGCATGAGAAGCTATTATCTGATAGCATGCAACACCCCAAAAGAAGGGGATGTAAACAAAAGAATTAGCATAGTCGGCGCTACACAAACCGCACAATAAAATATAAAACATTAATTACCTTTGACCATCTTCTTTCTTTGCACACCTTGATGTCCCATAATCAATACTGGGTCTTTTTTTGGATTAAATCGGTCCATATATAGCCTAGATATCGATCTATGAAGACTGTGTGGAAAACGGAAAAAAAGAGCGTTTCATAACGTAACGTCATTTTTAAAAGTTAAAAATTCGACGATAAACTTTTACAAAACACTTCGAAATACCTTTCTAATGCAACTTTAGGTATAACTACACGTTAATAAGCTATAAAAATCATCAGGAGGCGATGTAAATTCGATAGCCTGCCGTGTGGAAAAATGTCCGGAGAAAAAGGCAGACAATGCCTCGGGTCGGTGGTCGGAGAGAATCGGTTCCCTTTGGGCGGATCTACCAAGAATCAATTCAGATTCAAATGAGGAGACTCTATAGATCCTGTGGTAGCTGTAGGTACTGCAAGCTTGGCCTAATATATTACGGTTCACCTTTAACAATTCATGGGAGTGGCGCATGGATACTTTTTTCCATCTCCAGTGATCAGATTTTCCTGCGCTTTTCGATGAAACAGACGTTCTGTTATAGTCACAGCCGTGATTTAAACAGTTTTGGAAACGTCTGAGTGTTTTCTATCCACACATACTAATCATATGCATATACTATATTCCTGGCCTGAGTAGCAGGACGCCAAAATGTTGCGCGATTTTTAACAGAATTTCCGAAAAAGTAGGGGGAAGCTTTAGAAGTTAATGTGTGAAAGTATAAAAAAATATTTTAGAATTTCGCCTGCTGCCTTTTCAGCAGAATGTTGTGGAGGTGTTCCGCTAGCGGAACCCCCGCGCTAGAAAGGTAAAAAAAAAAATGGCAGCATTGGAACTTCAAGAGGCCAAGTCAGTGGGCAAATAAAACTGGGCTCCACAGCTCTTGCAACCACTAGAATCAGCAACCTTAGGCACCCCAACTCTGTATTTGACATCACACTGCATTGCTACCCGCCTCATACCACCCGTTCAAACACTTCGACTTGGCTAATCAGCCGCCCGCAAATCATTGGGGGGGGGGTGCCCATCCTTTAGTCTACATCCAGGAAGGAGATTGTCTTGTCTTCATATGAATCATTAGGAATGATAGTAATTTATCAGTGCAACACCACCATAGCTAACAAACTTAGAAACTAGAAAACTCAGTCTAAGATAAGATGGGGATAGTCATGTTTGTTCACGGTTTCATAACGAATAGCAACCTTTACACTACTACTGACGTGTTTGCCAAGGAAATGCTCTCACAGCCACTCATGGATCCCGATCACTTTCAGAGAAAATGCCAAATGTAAACGCACCCAGCCTGTCAGGAAAGGAGATAAGAGTGTGCACACTAAATAGAGTGCTCCAGACATCGTTTTGGCAGTTGGCTTAGGGGAAGACTAGGCCTTTCCAATTCAAAACACAGACATGGACACCTATAAATACATGGGGTATAATGCCAAAATAAATCACAGGTCAGAGAGATACTGCAGCAGGGTTCACATGTTGAATGTAGTCGGCATGACAGGTCCGGAAATAAATGGAAAATTCAATTAAATGGTTTCCTTCCGTCCCAAATTCTCCTCCCCGGCGCAGAGGCGAGCTCTTAAGGATTGTGCCCTATCCTGATTCTTAAAATGGCATTGTGGGGCATCAAACATGAGATAAGGATCCCTTTCAGTCTCCTCCCAGTTCGAGGCCAACGCCTGGAAACACAACCATTGAATCCCACACAATGGAGGCCTGCAGACAGACCATAGTCTGCGGCACACACATTCTGATAGACCATGATTTATGGTAAGTATTCTTCACCCGTTTCTACTCTTCCGTATCAGTTAGTAGTCATAAAACTGCATGCATGTCAATTATGTACCATCAGAGTATCAAAATGGAACTTGACCATTAAGGCATGTAAAGAAATTGCTTGACATTAGAAATGACCTTCAGTGAGTTTGCGGTTGCACTGCGAGACCTTTGAGTAAG